>NW_026067954.1:2660039-2675944 GCF_014885135.2 Alexandromys fortis | reverse complement strand
TATGATCATGTTTCATTGCATACATGTCTTAAATTACTAAAAATAAAAATAAAATAAAAACGAAAATATGTGTGTGGTTTTCAGAGATGCACACACAGACTCCCTACCCAGTTTTGAAAATCTTCACCCTTTCCAATTTCCCATTTCAATAAAAAGAACAATATTTCAAGAAGATATAACAACTGTAAATATATTTACACCAAATGTGAGGACTCATAGTTTTGTAAACAAATATTAATGGATATAAAGGGACACATGGGTCCTGATACAATTAAAATGAATCACTTCAGTACCCCACACTCATCAATAAGTATAGGTCTCACCAAGGAAAAATCAACAATGAAACATTGTCATTAAACTACACCAGATGTGATTGACATCAGCTGAACATTCTATCCAATAGCTGCAAAACACTTTCTTCTCAGTAGTCCAGGAATTTTTACCAAAAATAGACCAAATTTTAGGATACGAAGCAAGTCTTCACAAATACAAAAGATTTTTTTTAAAAAAGTTATTCTATCCTGTCAGATCATAACTGAATAAAACTAAAAAAACAAATAGCAAGAGGAACTATATAAATATATTATACTGTTTATATATCCCAGGCTGGCCTGAAATTTACCATGTTGCCCAGTCAGACATTTAGCTTTCAATGCTCCTCTTTCTCTGCCTTCTGCGTGTCGGAATTACAGTAACTTCTCAACCACTAGTAGACTACACTGGTCATTGGAGAAACTAGGAAGTTTTAGAATTGCTATATTCAAATGAACGGAAAGCTACTCAGAGTAACCTTTAGTTTACAAAGAAGTCAGTCTAGGAGGAAACTTTGTAGCTATCAATGCTCACACTAAAGGAAGCAGACAGACCTCAAATAAATAACTTAATGATGCACTCATCCCAAGGCCTTAGAAAAACACAAAAAGCCGAAGGCAATAATAAAGATCTGGGCAGAAAGCTCTGAAACAGACACTGAAAGAACAACAAGAAGAATACCTAGGTAAGACAAACTTTGAAAAGAAGGACAAACTACTAGTCAGTCTAGTTCTTCCATCTCTGGCGGCTGTTTTGGAAGAGAGGGTTCACTGGTGCTTGCAGTTTTTTTTTTTTTTTTTTTTTTTTTTGTCTTTGGACTGGCGTCCCTCCCTTCCTTCCCCCTTCCTCCCTCCCTCTCTCTCTCCCTCCCTTCCAGGAATGTGAGGAAGGGAAATAGAAAGTGGTTGAGCAAAAGCCCTCCCAGGACCCTGGGGGACATGGAGCAGAAAGAGGAAGTGCTCCCAGAGGCAGGGTCTTCTCTGGCCTGTACATCAGTTCCATGGAGTTTGTGTAAACTCCCTCTGGAAGGAAAGCCACTGAGTGGGCTGTGAGGCATGCCAACAAGGCCATCCCTGTAGCTGCCTTCTGCTTTGGGCCCCGGCTTCCCCTGGGAAACTGGAGGGTAATGAAAGGCACAGAACTGGCAAACTGTTCAGTGTGGCTGATGATGCTGGCACAGACCACCAAGGGCTTGGAGCCAGACTACAGGGGCTGACACTATGCCTGGGCTGTTCTCGCAGGAAGGCTACTGCCGGCAAACCCAGTGTGGGTTCCTGAAATTGGACACAGTGCTCATGGGGACAGATCTTTGATAAACTCTTACACCTTTCAAATCTCTCATGTGTGTCTGATCTCCTGATGATCCTCTGGGCCTTTTTGAGTCTTTAAACCCCTCCCCCTTTGGTCAGTTCCAAGATACAACCTTATGAATTAAACTCTGCACAAACATCCACGCCCAATCTTGACCCTCTCCCACTGCATCTTTCTTTCCCCTTTTTATCGCTATCAGATAGAGCCTGGCAGGGAAGGAGGTGGTAGGGAGCCCATTCTCCACTTCCCTTGGATATACCCAGTCTTCTGGATCTTTATTCAATAACTCTATTTCCTATGCTCTACAAGTGGCCTCTGGTGACAACAGTCTTCTGCTGGTCCCTCTTGAACTCCAGTGGCTCCAAGTTTTATCTACAACTTTGCACATTGTCAGGGAACCAAAGCTTCATGTGGGCATAATCTCTCATCCCAGCTGGGTCAGAGAGGACAAGGGATGGGCCCTGGGCACTCAGTCATGTTCCACACACTGGGACAGGCTGGCTTCCCTGGACTCCATGGCTGTTCCCAGTTTCTCTATGATCATAAGGCATTGAAGGGAACGCCCAGTTCCCTGACTTGGTTTCCACAAAGGTCCATGCAAAGAAGACTGGCCCTCGGTGGGCATCTAAAGGAAACGCTGCCAGGACAAAGGTGGTCTGTTTACTGCTCATTCTTTGGTCCAGCCAGCCCTTCCCTCCTATGAGGTCCATTGAGGGCCAGTGTAGGTAATGCATGGTCCCCGGGAGCCTGACAGCTTGCTGGGGTGGGGGAGGGGAAGGGTGAGACTTGAAGCAGAGAGACCATAAGCCTCATCAGAATGTGATTACATGGTTCTGATACTTGACCTGAACCATGGATTGATTGAGGCGGCAGGAGAAGGATTGTGGGGCTATGGCAATGTGGGGAGGTCTATAGGAAAAAGCCTGTTCCGGGTCCTTGAAGGAAGGGCAGAATTTAGATACGTGGGAGAGAATGTGGAAGAGCTTCCATACTGAAAAACAAGTGAGCAAAACCTAGCGCTCTGCCGTGGGCACAGCATGTTCGGGGCAGGAGGGCAAGGGGCTGGCACATGTAAATGTTGGCTCCATGCTGCTCTCTGGAGGCATCAGGGCCTGCAGGCTAACACTGGCCATTCCAGGCCTTGTCTGGGTATCGCTTTGGTAACCAAGAATGCACTCAGAGGCCTGCTGGGGCTGGTTTGCCTCTTCCCATGCCCTACTAGTAGGCCCACCCCCCTGGGGCTCTAAACCCTGTCCAAACTATTCTTGTCTTGCTCCAGGCCCAGAGGTGGCAAGAGAAGTTGGAAAGGCAAAGTTGTTTGATTTTTGAGGCTCCCTGAGCCAGCCAGGTGGAAGGCGGCCAGGGAGGCAGCAGCTGGTGACAGCCTGCCTGCGTTAGATAGCCCGCAGCTACTCCGGGGAACAATTGGGCAGAAGCAGGGGTAGCCAGTCACGGAACACGGGCCAGTGGAATTCTGAACAAGGTCAAAGTCCAATTTGGTACAGTGCTTTATTACCAATTTAAATCTCATCTTTTCTCCTAGAGAGTCTGCCACCCCTGCAGAAGAAGTCAGGACTGCCACAGGGAAATTTGCATTTAAAGACCCACCGCCTAACTTGAGCACCTTTGTGGTCAAATTCTGAAAGCATTGTTTGGCCTAGAACTGGCTACTTGTTTGTTGGGGGGGGGGAGGAGGGGAGTCACAAACAAAACGTTTTTGCTGCTTTTAGTCTGGGGAAGGATCACAAGGTATCTAAGCCATGCAGGTGGTAGGTGGAAGGTTCTAGAAGGAGCAGATGGTATGTCCTCCTCACCCCTTTTGAGATGGGGTTTTGAGACCAGCCTTGGCTGGTCTGGAATTCTCAGAGTTCTGACTGCTTTTGCTTTCTGGGAGCTGCATCTCCAAGTGTGAGTCTTTCTTTTTTAAAATCTGAGACTGGAGGAAATTATCAAGAGAAAGGCAGTCACATCGTGGGGGTGGGTAGGGAACTTCCAGGGCCTTCCGCTGGAATCTGGGGGTGTTAGAGTGTGAAATTAACAGCAGAGGAGGCTGACTTGTTGGGAAAATTGGGGTTGGGGAGGTGAAATTCTGTGGCAGTGTTTGCTTGATTAAGTCCAGGTATATGATTTGGTTTAAATGTAGTCTCTTGTTAAATGGATCCCTGGTGGCTCAGAAGTCCCACTAACAAATGGACCGCTTCCAGCATTTTCCAGTAATACCCCCATCTCTGTTATACCAGCTCAAGGTAAAGACAGAAAAGCTCCTCTCCTCCATATACCACAGAATCCTTTGGTCTGCTCTGACTCCCTGATATTACACCTTTATGGATAATACAGATATTGGTGCAAAGATGGGCTTCAAAGCCTGGGTGTTTTCTGGTGCTTGGTCTCAGCTTTCCCAGTCTGAGAAGAGGGAGGGCGTGGTAGTGCCATCTGGGCACAGTATCGGGGGTCATGGGGTTAGTGACCTTCCTGCAGTGAGATTTGCTCGCTGGTACCCTCAAAGGCAGGGCCTGTTGCAATCCCCTGCTTGTTTGTTGGGTGGGGACATTAAGACTGGGTTACCTAACACCCTTTGCCCAGGAGCCTGCAGAGATAGTCTCCTCCCTCCCTTTCCCCCTTCCCCTCTCCTTCCCTTTTCCCCCTCCTTCCCTCTTCTTCTCCCTTCCCTCCCCTTCTCACTTCCTTCCCCTTTTCTCCCTCCCCTCCCCTTCTCTCTGCCTCCCCCTTCTCCTCCCCCTTCTCCTCCCCCTCTGTTTCTCCCTCCCATTATCCCCCTTGCCCTCTCCTTCCCTGTTCCCTCTCCCTTCCCCTCCCCCTCCCCACTCCTTTCCACCTTCCCCTCTCCCTTCCCAGCACTCTCTTCTGCTGGAGATACCTTCTGTGCATCCTGCAGCTAACTCAATGGTCGAGCAGGCTTGGCTGGCTGGCCTGAGCTCCCTCAAGCCTTCTTGTGGTGTGGGGAGCACACTTCCACAGTTCTGCTGTGGAAGCTGCAGAGGTGTGTGTGTGTGCGTGTGTGTGCGCGTGTGTGTGTGCGCGCGCGTGTGTGTGTGTTAACAGTCTCTTCTCATCCGTGAGGAAATAAGAAAGAAGACACCCAGGCCCCATGAGGGTTCTCTGAGGAGTAGTCAGTTTCTTCTGAGGGTTCTTGTTAGTGTCTGCCCCTGGCAAGAGAGCAGCAGATAGCCACTAGATAGATAAGCAGGCCCAAATCCTCTGTA
This sequence comes from Alexandromys fortis, assembly GCF_014885135.2. Taxonomy (NCBI): domain Eukaryota; kingdom Metazoa; phylum Chordata; class Mammalia; order Rodentia; family Cricetidae; genus Alexandromys; species Alexandromys fortis. The sequence goes on along the minus strand of NW_026067954.1, from coordinate 2,671,097 downwards.
AGGACACATTCCCCACTTGGGAAAACCCAGCCTTCCTCAGGCCTCTTTGTCATTTATTTCAGAAGTGGCAGGAGCTTTGCTGGGACACAGTTAGGGCCCTTTTTCCAATCAGAAATCCTAGTTGCCCCAGAGTCTCGGGGCTTAAAGGAGTAAGGCCATTCATTGGTTGCCATCTATGGCATCTTACTGTCTTTCCACACAGTCTTGTCTAGCCCCACCTGCCTCCGCTGTCACTCAGTGTCACTGTCCCAACCTGGCCCACTGTCACCCCACCCCCTTCATGTCATCTGACCATGGATCCCACGTGTCCTCCACAACACATGCGGAATGCCTGCTTCTTCCCTAGGTGCCAATCAAATGCTATTGTCCCTTCTGGATCCAATTCTGGGAGAGCTCCCTCCTCTGCAAGTGACTTCTCTGCATTCCTTGAGGTGACTTTTGAGAGGTCAGTGTAGGCCTGTAATCCCAGCTTTATAGAGGCTGAGGCAGGAGGATCAAAAACTCAGGGCCAAGCCTGGGATATAGATGAAGTTCAAAGCTAGTTTGGGCTATGGTGTTTGAGTGTTGATCAGTGGTTCCTCTACATCCCCGGGTGCTTCCCCTGGTCTGGAGAGGGAGCCCCAGAAGACACTTGCTGACTTTCTCCACTGGGCACGTGTCTCTCTGCTCTGGATGGGCCTTTTCTCTCCTGTGTACAGAGTATACTCTTTATTTTACCCATTATTTTTTCTGAGACAGGGTCTTTGTAGCCCAGGCTAGCCTAGAACTTGCTCTCCTCTTGTCTCAGCCGAGATGATGATGGGTGTGCTCCGTCACACACTTCTGAGGTCACAGAAGGTGTAGCCCACACCTCACCGCTCCCCACCTGTCACAGATGGCCCGGTGGCATTCCCATGCAGGTGTTCAGTGAATGCTGGGTTCTATAAATGAGGAGAGACTTGACAGTGGGTTTCTTTCTGCTTCAGCCACGCCCATTTCTTCACTCTACCTGCTCCCTGTCTCTCTGGATGGCCATGCCCACTCATTCTGCTTCCTTCCCTTCCTTCGGTCCACCAAGTCCTGTCTAGTATCACCAAGGCAAGACTGAGCTAGGATGTCAGCCACACCCTGGTCGAGACCTCCCAGAACTGGAAGATGAGTCTTAATTTATCCTTGGGTTCTCAAGAAATACCATTCCTTATATCCTGTCCAAGAATTCGGTGTTGATATCATATCTTCAGCCAGCTGACTAACCAGAAATGAAGCCAACGTCTTTCTTTGGTCCCCCCGCCTCTCCCCACTTAGTGTGGTTGGGTAAAACCTCTCCTGCCTCATATCGCTAGTTCATACAGGTCATAATGAAGATGTCCCTGCCTGGCAGTGTGGCTTCTACAGCTTTGATGTTCTGCATCTTGCTGGTCACCTCTGAACAGGGCTTCAGTGGTGAGACCGGAGCACTAGGTCCAGCCTCTCAGGGTGTACGTGGTCATTGCTCCTGAGGACCCTTGAGCTTGGGGTGCTTTAGGGAGCTTGTTACAGTTTCTCATTGATCTGGGGGATGCATGGATCACCCCCAACCCCAGTTTTATTTGCTTTTCTGAGAGAGGATCTCACTCAGTAGCCCAGGTTGGTCTCACAGTCTAAGTGATCCTGTTTCTGCTTTCAGAGTGCTGGAAGGACAGACAGGTACCGCCACATCTGGCCTAATGGGAAACCAGCAGACATTACACAAATATTTCTCAGCAATGACAGTAGCCTGTCACTCACTTTAACTGGGTAGGCAGAGGGCAGAGGAATGGGTTCTGGGAACCGTCATTTCGGGTTTCCTCCCTCTCTCTCTGTCATGCTGTAGATGAAACCCAGAACTTCTCCCCTCCAGCCCCATCGACCCTTCTTTTCTGAACCCCTTTCAAGTGATGTAAACATTATTTAAGTGTTCTTCGTAGCTGCGATACACCTGTTTTGCTGGTGAAATCACAAACATGTGAAGTCCGTTTCCTTCTTCGTTCCTTAGGAGCAGCTTGCATCTCACTACGCATTCTGTAGGCGAGCCTCCGGGCTTGTTGACCAATTCTTCGGTTTCCAAGTTAGTTCATCAGAGAATGATGCTGGCTCTCCTCCAGCTTCTTGGAAAACTGGTCTTTTTGCCTTGGCAGCCTCTGATGCTTTCTGTGCCCAAGAAGACACCAGCTCTACTCACAGCCTGTTTCTTCTCCCCAGCCCACATGCTGCTTGCCTTGGCCCGGCACCAGGAAGACAGCCCACAGCAAAGGGCAAGCCCCTTTTCCATCCAGCCTGGGAACTGGCTGGAGCAGAATGGAGCTATCTGGTCCTAGACCCTGTGTTAGGGGGAGGAGGGGCTGTGGGAGAGTTTAGGAGTTTCTCCTCTCTTCCTCTCGTGTGTGAGAGAAGGCTCAGCGGCAAGGAGGCAAGAGAACTCCACAAAGAGCAGCGTTACGGTCATAGCTCATCTGGGGTTCATCCTAGGAACCCCTCCCTCCTTCGCTTGCACCCTCCACTCCTCATCCGTTGTCTTCCTTTCCTCTCCTTCCCCCTCCCATCTCCATCCAGCTCTTCCTTTCTAACTTATCTCAAGTTTTCCCATCTCTGGGCCTCCATTTGTGTTTCTATGGTAACAGACTCATATCTTCTTTCTTCTACTTTTTCCCCCTTTTCTTTCTTCTTTTTCAAGACAGAGTCTCACTATGTAAGCCCTGGCTGTCCTAGAACTCACTCTGTAGACCAGGATGGCCTCGAATCACAGAGATCTGCCTGCCTCTGTCTTTTTTTTTTTTTTTTTTTTTTTTGGTTTTTCGAGACAGGGTTTCTCTGTAGCTTTGGAGCCTGTCCTGGAACTAGTTCTTGTAGACCAGGTTGGCCTTGAACTCACAGAGATCCGCCTGCCTCTGCCTCCCAAGTGCTGTGATTAAAGGCTTCGCCTCTGTCTTTTGAGGGCTCGGATTAAAGGTGTGTGCTACTACACGTAGTGACCACAGCTTTCTTTATGTACAGTTACAGGTTGCAGAATGATAGTCTGTTTAGTGACCAGCCATATACATGAGAGTGATTCATAGAACTGTAATTATGTTGAAAATTTATACCTCAAAGCGATGCTGTAGTCTTACCAATGTAGAACGATCCACAGCCGATGTTGATGCAAATAAAACTGTTGTATGAAAGTGTGACAAAACATGCATCCTGCAGAGGGAGTCATGATTATAAATGGCAGTAGTAGCAAGTGTGCATCTACTATACTGTAGTGTTTATTGTTATTTTAGAATTTATTTCTTTTACTTCTATATAAAAAAAAACAGTTCCCCATAAGAAGTCATCCCTGTTATGCCAACAGTGGCCTCACCCATCTTGGTTCTATGGCTCTTGCTCACATAATATTTCATATGGTTGACTTTATCTTACTCTGTTTTGTTCATTGGAGTCCTTAGGTATACACAACTCACAGCTCCCGTTGTTACTAAGAATCCACGCTGAGCAATTCATCTGGAAGTGCAGTAAAAAGATTAAAGGGGGACAATCAGTGCAGGTCATCGCTCACCAGGGCGGCCTGTAGGCTTCTACCATAGCCAGCCCTGGGGAGAACCAAGCCAAGTGATGGAAGTTGTTAAGGGGTTTGCTTTGCTAAGCCAAACACAGTCGAAGGGTCTGTGTCAGATGTGAAAAAGGTTCTTTCTTTCTTGTCTTTCTTTCGACTTTTCGATACAGTGTTTCTCTATATAGGTCCCCGATGCCCTGGAACTCACTCTGTTGACCAGGTTGGCCTCAAACTCACAGAGATCTGCCTGTCTCTGCCTCCCAAGTGCTGGGATTAAAGGTGTGCACCACCACTGCCCAGCGTGAAAGAGTTTCTGGTAACCTGCTTTGAAGACCAAATGCCAATGTCTGTCCCAGAACCAGGGCTATTGAGGCTTCCACAGAAAGCTAGTGGTGTTGAAGGGAGAAGGCAGGGGGCGGGGACTGGTGTTGAAGGGAGAAGGGGGGGGGACTGGTAAGATATGTCAGTGGATAAAGGCGCTTGTGGCTAAGTATGATGACCCAAGTTCCATGCCTGGGACCCGCATGGTGGGTGGAAGGACACAGTTGACTTCCCCACATGAGCTCCATGGCATACACACCTCCTCTTCCACCGAATAAATAAAATTATTATTATTTTTTAAATTTAAACTCTCAATCTGAATGCTTTGTTGAACTTAATTCTAGCTCTGTTCTCTTGAAACTCGGAGGTGAGTGGTGAGTCTGCCAGGGCTGACATGAAGGCAGCAGAGCCTTGGAAACTCCAGAAACAGTGATGGAGAAGGAAAATAGTTGCCAAAATGAAGCCTCGCTAGTGAGGAAGACTATTTGTACAACTGGTGAGAACAGCTAGCGACTCCGTCTCAGGAGTCCTTGTCACTAATCTATCTGTTGCTGACTCATGGTTGTTAGTTTAAATTTTTTTTTTTATTTTTTTAGACAGGATCTCCCTATGTAGCTCTGGCTGACATGGGATTTGCTATGTAGACCAGGCTAGCCTCCGAGTCATAGATATCAGCTCACTTCTCCCAGCCCCCTCATGCCCTTTTTTTTCCTTTTTTTTTTCCTTTTTTTTTTTTTTTTTTTTTTTTTTTTTGTGGTCATCTTCTCTCCCACCCTTACAATCACCATCTGTCTTTATAGTGTTGTTGATTTGTTTCTTGGTCTTATAGAAACGAAGTCATCAACCTTTTGAATCGGACGTCTCTCATATAGCACAAGCTTCAAGTTTGTGGCAAGCACCAGCCTTTGCTCCTCTCCACAGCTGAGTGGTTCCATTTTTTTTTTTTTTAGCATATTTGTGCTGACAGGCCATGGGCTATTTTGTGCAGTATGAATAATGCACGGTAATTTACTAATTCCTCTGCGGAAGGATTGCAGCTTCTAGAAGGATCGCTGATTTGTACGGTAAGGATATGTGTAGCATTTAAAGAAATGCCCAAGGAAGCATTTAAAATGCCACAAAGTGAGGTCACAAAGTTTGTTAGTTTCAGAGGAAGTAACCACCATCTTCTAGGTCATCCTGGCCTAGCATTTCATGCTTCCACTGGCTCCCTGACTCCATGCAGACGAGACACAGCCCTAACATAGCCTTTTCCTGGTTATTATTATTAGGTGTTAGTCAGTTATTATCTGGAATTTACAACATAAACAACTAACTTCCAACCAGTGTCCTGCGCCATTCTTGCTAAACAAAGCCAATGCAAAAACTGGCTTGCCGCAGTTGTTCCCCACAGCCGGCTCCTCCCCAGGCTCTTTGGATGTAATTTCAGAAGCCATTCCAGGCAGCTAGCAAGGGGTTTTCCTTCTTGTGACGCGCTCTCAGGGTGCCTCAGCTTGCTTTCATTGATTGCCTTTTGCTCAGACACCAGGGAGAGAAGGAAGCCTGAGCTGGAAGACGAGGAGGATGAGCAGTCTGTCTTCGTCTCTCTCCACATCTTTCTCTAAGCAGGGTGGCTGGTGCACCTTGTGCTCACCAGCTGAAGGCAGCATGGTGATTGACCAGCTGAGGAGCCCTCTCAGAGACTTTGGGAAACACCTGGAAGAGCTTAATGCTTGCGTATGCAGAGCTTAAGTTTTATCTGCTTGTCAGGGAACCACAGGACCATTATGAAGAAGCTGGGAAAACACTATGGACCTGTCCAGGCGGTGGCCAGTGGTCTGGTTCCTGCCCAGTCAAGTCTAGATTGTTTCTTCTTTCCAGGAGATTTTGTTTCTCTTTTCTTTCTTCCTAAGGCTTTGAGCCAATGAAGCAGCTGAGACGAGACCCCAACGCCAAGGCTGTGGGCATGAGTACTCCCTGACGGGAGAGCTTTGAACCGTCAGGTCACCTGTGTGGATAACATGAGCCAGGCCCTCATTTCACTGTGTTTCTGTCATTCATGTCGCCGCCCACCTCTGGGGAGCACAGTCAATGCAGCCTGCAGTCTCTGCTCCCTGCTGGACCAGAGCCTGGAAATCACCAGGCTGCAGCAGTCGGTATGGGAGCGCACAGCCGAGCCTGGGCTCAAGATGGTTTTCCACACACCTTACTCCAGGTTTCCAGAGCTGGTGCCCTGAGAGTGGAGTCTCCTTCCTTGGGGGCTTTGGATCTGCGTGGATCTGGGCCTTGGGAGCAACGGGAAGAGGACAGACATGCTGGAGTGCCTCGGGAAAGTGCCTCGGGAAACCCTGTAGCATGGGGAAAGGCTCTTGGGCCAGAGTAGCCTAGGAGGAGACAGTGCCCTGTGCCCTGTGGGTTAGTCCCTTGTGGTGGGGCTCAGCTGGGGAAAAATGCCTCACCCAAGTTCATCTGCTCTTCCCTCATGATGCTTAAAGTTCTAGGTGAGGTTCAGATAAAGGTTTCAGAAATAATGATGCCAGGGTGACTTATTTTAACTCACTAGACTTTCCTGTGTGAGTAGGTTGTCAATCTCCATGCCAAACTCAAGGACAATGGGACTATTTCTCCTGCTTTATACAGAAGGACCACTCAGCCGCGTGCAGAAGATGCAGAGAAGGATGCAGGTGGCTTTCTTCCTGTCCTCTCTGTCATTATCATGCCGAAGCAAGCAACAGACTCTTCTGGGCTCGCTTTCTTGGCCTGAATATAACTTTAGAGCTCATAAGATGCTTTTCATTTATATATCATGCTATCAGTTCAAGGCAGGCCTTCATGTGCTGATCCGGAGGGTCTCCTGGACAGTTAGGAACAGAGATCAACACGTGGAATGTGGAGTAATCTGTTCCTACCTGAGGTTTTTTTTTTTTTAAGGCTCTATATCCATAAACACGTGATAACACACATGTCTCTACTGTCACTGAGAGGACATGAGGGGTAAAGTGGCTGTGGTGGGCTCAGAGCTGGGGTGACAGGCGGTTGATATCTCTGTCAGCCTTCATTCCTTTCACTCTTAAGCCTTTTATTACATTAGAGACCATACGCTTGATAAACTAATACTACTCTAGTTTAAGGACTGCGAGTGGCCTTAAGGTTTTCTTTTGGAGCCGACAGAGAAGGCAAATGTCGTGAGACTGTCCCCTGAGGGGGCTATGGGAGACCACTACATTTGTTGATATCATATATTTGGAGAGTTATGGGCTTTGGAATTGAGTACACACAGGTTAAAATTTTAACTCTGGTTTTTACCCTTGGAGAATTGTCGGAGGTTGTAGAGGATAATGGCCATTAAGACCCCAGAAAGTAGGATGTCCCTTCTAAAATCTAGATCCTAAGGTTCAGTAGAGAAGACCGTCCTGTGTCTCTGGGGGCACTTTTGTTTTTAAATAGTGATGAGTGTTGAGCCTAAGGCCTTGTATGTGACACGCAAGCATAGTACCATTGAACTTGACTGGTTTTTTTTTTTTTTTTTTTTTTTTGGTGAGACAGGTTTTAACTATGTAGCCCCAGCTGGCCTGGAACTCACTATACAGACCAGGCTGACTTTGAACTCATGGAAATCTGCCTGCCTCTGTCTCCCAAGTGCTGGACTACACATATTCCTAGGCATTGTTCTATTTTGCTGGAGCCAGCCCTGCCATGGATTCACTCTTGGATCTAGGCCTGCTGTATCCAGGGCAGAGTCTTCTCCAGGCTGCCATTTGGGTCCCCACTTGTCCCCCCTTACTCTAGCTCCCTTTCCTCGGTTTGCTTTTCACTGTTCAAGTCAGAAACGTGAACAAAATGAGACCCTGTTCCTGCCTTCTCACTTCCAAAGCTTGTCTATTCTGTCTCCTAAACAGCTATGTGCATCTCCAACCTGTGTTGCCATGACAACACCCTACGTTGACCCACTTCCCGGTGTGCCCCTGATTTGCAGTAAGCAGCGGAAGGTGGGACTCCATGACTGCTTGACTCTGTGATCAGTAGTACATCTTTCTGAAGCTCAGATTCTATCTTGTAGCTTCCTGTCCTCAAAGCTGCCACATTCTGTCACTGTCCTTGAACAAAGCCAGGGACCAGATGTGTTCCTACTACTGTTAAAGTCTCTCTCCACTTTTACCCTAACCAGTATTTGGGGGAATAGTGGCCCACTCTCAATTCAGGGCTGCCTCTAATGTCAGAATATAAGTCAATGAGCCACGGGGTCTTTGCAGATCGAATGGCCAAAGATTGAGATAAGGTTAGGATCTAGGTTCAGTGACTGGTGCTGGTGAAAAGAAACCAGAGAAGAGGCTATGTGAAGATGGAGGTGGAGCCGGGTGTGGTGGCCGATGCCTATAATCCCAACCCTTGGGAAGCTATAAGGGTGAAGCTGTCTGAGCTATACCATGACTTTTAGGCTAGACTGCAGTACAGAGTGAGACCTTGTCTTGGAAGAGAGATGGGGAGAGAAAGGGAGGGAGGAGGAGAGAGAGGAAGAATATGAGCATCGGTAAACGTGGAGTAATGGAATTGCATGGTAAAGAACTCTGTAGAACTGCTGAACATGGTGGTGCAAGTCTAATCCCAGACTCAAGAGGCTGAGGGAGGAGGATCCTGAGTCTGGGGACAGTCTAGGCTACATAGCATATTCAAGGTTGGCGTAGATTACCTGGTGTGACCTAATCTCAACTGAAAATAAAAGGAAGAAAAAGAAAAGAAAACCAAGAAGGAAAAAAAGGACACTAAGGATTGTCGGAGCCACCAGGAAAGATTCTCCCCTAAGGGTCTCAGGGAGAACCTGGTCCCTGAAACCTTGTTTGGGACTTCTAGTCTCCAGGCGTGTGAGTGGGAAAGGACCAGTGGAAGAGCTGGGGAGTCTAGAAGCCTTGGGTGCTTAGACGGGAAGGAGACCATGCCGGGACAGTGGGTGAATTGGGGACATGGAGGTGGACTATGTGCAACTGAATTGTACCACGAATGGGGTTCTGGGGCATATTGGTTTCTAGAAGGAAAACATTTATAGAGACTTGCCAAGTCCTCTGTGACCTGCCACATCCTCACAGGTCCCTCAGCTTCCTCTTCACCCCTACCTGCACCCAGCTCTCCTCTGGGCCTCAGGAGGCTTTTGCCACCTGCCACCTGTCTCTGCCAGCCCAGGAGAGGTCTGGGCAAGTCTCATCTCCTGCTTTGAGCTTCTCTGAGCCTGAACCGCCCCTGTGTGAATAGGTCCTATTTGGGGCACACTTCATTCTCAGTGTTGCCCCCTTCCTAATTGCTCCCACCTTGGGCACCTAAATCTCAGGTGATTTTTTTTTTCTGCCGTAGAGACTGGGACAGAGTCTCCCAGTGCAAAGATCATGGGCTGTGAGGTCCCTACACCGGCCTGTGAATCACCATTGCCAGCAAAGGGACCTTGAGCAAATGATTAACCAAAGCCTCTTCATCCTCAAAACAGGAATAATGACATTGTCCTTGGAGGGCTGTTGTATACAGTCCTCGGCATACAGTAAGTGGTCAATAGTTCAAGCTGATTAACGAAGCAATTGGAAAATCATTGCCAAAATAATTACCAAGATCAGGGAGCACTTTGTTTTTTATTTTACTATGATAAACCCATGGGTTTTTATTTGTTCTGTTTGGAAGAATGGAAAAGGACAGATGCATTGTAGGGCACCCAAGGCTGATTGACAGCTGCCCTAGTTTTCCCTGGAGTTGTCTGCTTTCTCTACAGATATGGGAGCATATTGGGGTGTAGTCTGGATGGAGCTGTTTGACTGTACACCCATGCAGCCTAGGCTCAGGTTGCTTGGTTTAGGCCTCTGAGGGCAGATGGGGAAGGGGTTGTGGCATTTGCTGCAGGGACTGTTGGCAACGGTGCAGGGCTGGGTCTTGTTCAGATGTTGTCTCCTGTGTCTTTGCACGTGTCATTCAGGCTGTGCCTTGTGCTCTCTTTCCCCTCTCAGTCTGGTCTGTGCTGACGCGGCAGCTGCCCTTGTGGTTTGGAACATCATGTTTTTTGTTTTGTGTTGTTTTTTATAACAGTGCAGTTTTAAGGGCAGAGGTGAAGGTGAGGAGCCACAGGCCTAAGGATGGAGGAGGAGCAGAATAATGGGGTTGGAATCTCTCTGGAAAGAAACCGAGGTGGCGGGAGCTTTCTGTGGTTCTGCTTGGTCTGGACCAAGGCCACGTAGAAGAGAGTCCATCAGAGCATTCCATTGTGTAAAAGGTCACTGTGGGGCCTGGCTAGAGGCAACCAGGCTTGCTGTTGCCACCCTGACCCCTTCCTGTAGACCCTGACAAGAGTATGCAGAGGTTCCAAGCCATGGTCCAGCTGGCCTGACTTTCTGAGCCAGAGGTGAGGAACTGAGGAATTGTGGGACACTTGCTGAATGCTTTGCAGTCATGGATCTCATTCATGCCTTCTTTTAGCCCCCCTTCACATTCTACTCAGAGTAGCAAAGACCGATCTGGGCTGGGTGGTTGACAGCCGTAATCCCAGGCCTTGGAAGGGAGAGGCAGGAGGAAGAGGAATTTAAGGTCATCCTCATCTATATGACAAGTCCACGGGCCACTGAAATCCTGTCTCAAAAAGCAAAATGAAGAAACAAAACTGAAAAGAATATAAAAGAACGCCCTGTGGCCACACTTTCAGCTGTGACAATCACTTTTTGTCCTCTCCTTGCTCTGTAGTGTCCCATGTGCAAGGGCAGCTGGGGCAAAGGAGGTTGCCTCAGCCTGGCTGAGGGTCTCAGTGGCCTGTCTCACACGGAACTCAGTCACAGCCTGTGTGGGTGGTGAGAGGCTTCGGAATGTTCTGCGCTCCTTTCCACACTGGCAGGCTAAGACTGCAGCCCTTTTCTGGGTTAAGGGGGGGATGTATTAACTGGATGCTATGGATGATGGGAACTGAGGAGGGGGAAAGAAATCTTCAGACTGAGAAGGGGTAAAGGGTTGAGCAGGGAAGGGAAGCAGGTGGGTGAGGTTGAGATGAGCAGGGGAGTGAGGCTGAGGTGTGAGCAGGGGAGTGGAGCTGAGGTGTGAGCAGGGGAGTGAGGCTGAGGTGTGAGCAGGGGAATAGAGCTGAGGTGTGAGCAGGGGAGTGAGGCTGAGGTGTGAACAGGGGAGGAAGGCTGAGGTGTGAGCAGGGGAGGGAGGCTGAGGTGTGTTCAGGGGAGGGAGGCTGAGGTGTGAGCAGGGGAGGGAGGCTG
>NW_026067954.1:2580052-2659709 GCF_014885135.2 Alexandromys fortis | reverse complement strand
AGAGCTGAGGTGTGAGCAGGGGAGTGAGGCTGAGGTGTGAACAGGGGAGGAAGGCTGAGGTGTGAGCAGGGGAGTGGAGCTGAGGTGTGATCAGGGGAGGGAGGCTGAGGTGTGTTCAGGGGAGGGAGGCTGAGGTGTGTTCAGGGGAGGGAGGCTGAGGTGTGAGCAGGGGAGGGAGGCTGAGGTGTGAGCAGGGGAGGGAGGCTGAGGTGTGAGCTGGGGAGGGAGGCTGAGGTGTGAGCAGGGGAGGAAGGCCGAGGTGTGATCAGGGGATGGAGGCTGAGGTGTGATCAGGGAAGGGAGGCTGAGGTGTGAACAGGGGAGGGAGGCTGAGGTGTGAGCAGGGGAGAGAGGTTGAGGTGTGAAAAGGGGAGGGAGGCTGAGGTGTGATCAGGGGAGGGAGGCCGAGGTGTGAGAAGGAGAGGGAGGCTGAGGTGAGTTCAGGGGAGGGAGGCTGAGGTGTGATCAGGGGAGGGAGGCTGAGGTGTGAACAGGGGAGGGAGGCTGAGGTGTGAACAGGGGAGGGAGGCTGAGGTGTGAGCAGGGGAGAGAGGTTGAGGTATAAGCAGGTGGGTGAGGCTGAGGTGTGAACAGGTGAGTGGAGCTGATCTGCTCTTCCTCCATGAGTGTCAAAGTCTCTTCCTTCTTGGAAGATGTAACATAAACTACCACTTTAGCCATCTCGAGTGTCCAGCTCAAGGGCAGCAGGCATATTTACATATTGTCTAACCACCACCACTTCTCTTTCCAGGGTATTTTCGTCCTGTGAAACTGAAACTCTGAACTCATAGCATGCCCCATCTCTCCTGCCCCCTGACCTGACAATCACCTAAGTACTTTTATATATTATTTAACCATGCCCACTTCTCTTTCCAGGGTATTTTCATCTTGGGAAACCGAAACTCTGTGCCCATTGCACAACCCATCCCTCTTCCCCCTGCCATCCCTCTTCCTGGCAACGCCTGCTTCCTATGTATGGCTGTGACTTTCACTGGGGACCTCACACAGTAGAATCCCTTTTCTTCCGTATGGGTCATCTCCCCCAATGGCTGATTTTAAATGATATCTGTGCAGTCCGGCTTCTTTAACGCGCATCTCTAAAAGCTCTCCAGTAAGGGCCTCCCGTTAGTGTTCAGTGTGTGGTCCCTGGACCGGCTGTGTCCCACGTAAACATTCCTGCACATCATCTTCTATCCCTCATACACACAAGCGGATCTTGGTTGCTAGGTTCAGGTGTCACTGTCCTTTTAGATAACAGAGCATGAAACCCGGAGAAGGGCAATGGTGGCACCGCAGGGCAATGACGGCCTGCAGGGCAGAGTTGCAGGGCTGATAGTCCAGTCTGAGAGTCTATTGCTTTCTCTAATCCTCTGGCCACATCCTGGACTTGGGAGAAGAACCCAGCAGAACTTGGGTCCAGGGTCTGCTTATCGTGTCCTGCCTGTCCTGTGGGATCTTGAACTTAACCATGGCCTGGACTGATTTTCTCTAGTTTCCAAAACCATGTTCTTCCTATGGGTTTGTGGGGAAGAAAGACTCCTAGACCTTACCATCGTGTGTGTTACATACTGTATGTGTGTGTGTATTATGTGTGTGTGCTTGTGTGTGTTATATGCTGCATGCATATGCGTGTGTATTATATTATGTGTGTGTGCGCGTGTGTGTTATACGCTGTATGCATATGCATGTGTATTATATTATGTGTGTGTGCGTGTGTGTGTTATATACTGTATGCATGCCCATTCCCATGCACGTGAAAGCCAGCAGTTGACATCAGGCATCCCCCTCTATTATTCTCCACATTATTATTTGAGACAGATCCTCTCAGTAGACTTGGAGTTCACTGATTTGCTGGGCCAAATGACCAGCCAGTCAGCTCCCAGGATCCCCCTGTCTCCATCTTCCAGTGCTGGGATTATAAGTGTGTGCTGCCACACCCAGCTTTTGATGCGGGTTCTGGGAGTCTCATGCTTGCATGGTAAACAATTTACCCCTAGATCTGTGTCCCTAGCCCCCTCCCACCTCTTGTGCCCTGGACGTCGTCTCTCCAACTACTTGTAAGCTTGCCCCACCAAGACCCCCTCTTTCCTTTTGCCTGAATTACTGCAGTAGCCCTCACACTGGGCTCTTATCTCCTTCCTGCTGCCTCTGTCTGCCCAGGAAGCCAGGAGTGGCGGACTGGAGCATCCCAGGGATCCAGGCACACAGGAGCAGGTGACATGGTCTCTTTCTTGCTTGGGCAGTGGCCCTGGCCCAGCTGGCTCTGCACGAGAGGCGTCTCCACCAGGATCTGAAAGGCCAGTCAGATGGCTGTTGTTTGTCTGCTCCGATCCTGGGTCTCGGAGGAGCTTGAGCCTCCAGTCCTCCAATCTTCACTCTACCTGCCTTTCCAGCACCGTCTTCCAAGGCTCCCCACTCACTCCCACCTGCCAGCAAGCTCAACTACTGCTGTCACAGATGCTCAGCTAAGAACTCCATGCAGTGCAGCAGGTGTCTTGCCTACCTCGGTGACCCTGGTCTCATTTGCACTTGAGTTCCGTCCGTTAAGCTGGCTGAATGATGATGAACGATCACAGATGGAAAGAACCGGCAGTGAGGACCTTAGCATGTAAGAACGTCAGCCTGCGTGGTTTAAGCATAAAGCGTAGCAATGCAAGGAGATACCAGACCTGTCCCAGCTTCTGCCTGGAAGTATCAGTGATGCCAACATTAAACGTATCCATGCAGATGGGAATATTTCACCATATGTTGGTAGAGAACAATTCCTAGAGAGGTGCAGATGGCTATCTATAGATGTCTATATTTAATATAGATGATTATCTATAGACTCCAAGATAAGGGTTGACCAAGGCTGGGCACATGCTGAGTGATAGAGAACTTACCTAACATGTACAAAGCCCTGGGTTCAATACCCAGCACTAGAAAATAAGAGGAGGCTGTAAAACCCAATAGGATCCCGACTTATGAATTCGCCGATTATTTTCCTGGTCACAAACTTGCCTAACAGATTAGGCATGCAGAAATGGCTTTCTCTGCTGTTTACCCCCACCCTGTGATGTCTCTCTTCTTGCTTCATGTCTCCACCCTCTGGGAAGTAGATCTAATGTAGGGGGATTAGGTCAGGAGCATTGGATGTGCGGCTGTGGTTGGGGAGGGAAGGATGGAGAACAGCATCCTTTCCACCATAGGAACTGCTGTGACTAGCCACGCTTCTGCTTCCAATAAAGAGGCTTGAGGACAGACAGTGTGGGTGAGGTTCCTATGCAGCCAGAGAGATGGCACCTGGGCTTCTGGGAGAGCTGCGTTAAAGGAGAGGGGCAAGAGGAGCCTGCGGTGTGAGCCTCCTTCATGTGAAGCATGTGGGAGTTTTCACTGTGAATGCATTGTGAGCCCTGTGGGGCTGAGAAGAGAGTGATGTGCTCGCTTGGACGGACTGACCCCAGTAGTCGCAGATAGATTCTAAAGTGTATTCGCCTTCCGAAGCCTCCCCAGAGCTGGAGCTACAGGTGTGTACCACCACACCTGGTACAAATTGGGACTTTAAAATAATCTAATAAATTTTCCCTTGTACCCAGTACTCATGGTATATACATGTGCGTGTGTGTGTGTGTGTGTGTGCATGTGTGTGTGCATAACTGTGTGAACATGCTTGAGAGTCTTTCATAGACTTGGAACTCACCAAGTGGACTGGCCTGACTGGCAGCGAGCCCCAAGGATCCTGTTTCTGCCTCTCCAGAGCTAGGATTACAAGCCTAGGCATAAAGGACTTCACTTTTTGTTTTTACGATTAAGTTGTCTTTACTTATGTGTTTGTGTGCATCTGTGTGAGGTTATGTGGGCATGAGAGCAGGTGCCCTCAGAGGTCGAGGAGGGGGTCAGATTCCCCTGGAGTTGGAGTGACAGGAAGTTGTTCAGCTGTCGTGGGTGCTGAGGACTGACCTCAGGTCCTCGACATTGCCTGTAACTGTTGAGTCATCTCTCCAGCTCTCAGGGCTGCACTTTTACTGGTTCTTTGTGCTAATTGCCTAGAATAAACAAATTTACATGTCAGGAAGTTTACCAGAAACTAGGAGGAGGAGGAAGAGGAAGAGGAAGGGACTCCTATTAGGTAAAGGGCTTCTTTTGGGGCTGTCAAAATGTCCTGGAACTAAGGAAGGAGCGTTATATAATCATGTGATTACCTAAAATTTCAATTCTACATTAATGGTATGCAAATTATATCTAAATTAAAAATAGCTATTAGTGACACTTCTTTCTGAGTGTCTGCAATGTCTCTCTACTCCTCCCTCAGTCTTGTTCCT
This sequence comes from Alexandromys fortis, assembly GCF_014885135.2. Classification (NCBI taxonomy): domain Eukaryota; kingdom Metazoa; phylum Chordata; class Mammalia; order Rodentia; family Cricetidae; genus Alexandromys; species Alexandromys fortis. The sequence goes on along the minus strand of NW_026067954.1, from coordinate 2,655,408 downwards.
CCTGAGTTCCTGCAAGCCAAGTGTCTCCATTCTATACTTAACTGTAAGGTAAACTAATTTTATCCTGGTTATTTTTAGCTCATCCCTCCCTTTCCTCTATCTTTCTTTCTTAGACAGGACCTGTGTATCCCAGGCTGACCTTGAACTTCCAAACCTCTCCTCACCAGCTTCTGAATGTAGGACTCCAGGCGTGCTTCTCACTCCTAGTTTATGCAAGGCTGGGGATGGAGCCTAGGGGTTGGGAGTGCAAGGCAAGCACACTATCAACTGGTTTTAGCGCATCCTTCCACTTTAAGTATTACTGAGCGTGCACTATCAGCACATGCAAGACTTGTGGTCTCTCCAAAGTCACATCATCCATTCATTTAACAACATCTCAGACACTGATTAAAAAGCACTGGATAAGAACTGGTCTCGAGCCCGGAAACAACCTAAATGCCCCTCTACCGAAGAGTGGATAAGGAAAATGTGGTATATTTACACAATGGAGCACTACACAGCAGGAAAACATAATGACAACTTAAAATTTGCGGGCAAATGGATGGATCTAGAAGACATCATCTTGAATGAGGTAACCCAGAATCAGAAAGACAAATATCACATCTACTCACTCATAATTGGCTTTTAGACATAAAGCAAAGAAAAACCAGCCTACAATTCACAATCCCAGAGAATATAGACAACAAAGAGGACCCTAAGAGAGACATACATGGATCTAATCTACATGGGAAGTAGAAAAAGACAAGATCTCTTGAGTAAATTGGGAGCATGGGGACCATGGGAGAGGGTAGAAGGGGAGGAGAGTAGAGAAAAATATAAGGCTCAATAAAAACAATTAAAAAAAAAAAAAGAAACTGGTCGTGGACAGAATGTGGAATTTTACCTTAAGATTTTTTTTAAATTCAAATGATTTAATGATATGCCTTTGATAATCTGTTACTTGAAGTCTTGTGCTTACATGGGGAAGAGTCAGTCTTCAAACACTGAGAGGTGATTGGTTGGTTCACAAGGTCTCTGACCTAATTGATGGGTTAGTCTGATGATTGAGTCGAGATGTGACGGCTTCATTGGGAGGTAACGGAAACTTCAGGAGTTATAAGTAAGTGACTGGGGCAAGCCTCTGGAGCCATCTTGTCCCAGGCCTTGCCTTTTCTCTGGCCTGCTGGCTTGCTCTCTCTGTCTTCCTGGACACCACTAAGCGAGCAGCTGGGGTGACATACCCTTTCCATTCATCCATCCCCGCCTCAGCCCCAAAGCCATGGGGCCAGACAGTCTTGGACTGAAGCCTGCAAGTCATAAGACACCGTAAATGGTTCCATCTTTCAGCTGTTTATCTTAGGTAGTAGCAATAGCAATGAAGATCTCACAGAGGAATCGTCTGTTTTGGTAGTCTGCTGATTCTTACTCATGGTGGCTTATTTTCTTGCATATTTTGACATTTTACTGTAAATTCAGGTTCTCTGTCTCTCTCTGTCTCTGTCTCTGTCTCTGTCTCTCTGTGTGTGTGTGTGTGTGTGTGTTCATGTTGGTACTGAGGCACACATGAGGACAACCCACGACAACCTGAGTGAGGCCAGGAGGGCGGTAGGGCAGAGCCCTTGCAGTGTGTCGAGCATCCCGACAGTTTTGCCTGTTTGATATTTCCTTGGCTTTTAGTGTAGGGTGAGCCAAGATGCAGACTAAAATCTATTTGGAACACACATGCAGCAGGTGGGATCCGCAATGCTTCTAGTACAGGTGGAATATTGCTGTGTGTGGATCTTGTTAGCAGCTAGGTCACTGCGCAGTGTTCCCGACTTCCTGCTTGTTATTTGGCTGACGGTGGTCCCAGACCTACTTTGTACTCAGCATCACAAAGAGAGTCATCCCCCTCAGGAGGAGCATGACCGTGTTCTAAAGTAATTACCATTGTAACAGTGCCTTGTCTTAGGGGTTTGGCCACAACACCATGCATTGGGAAGGTCAGAGAAAAATGATTTTTCCCCTTTGCCAGAGACTATGTTGATGCTGATGGATGCCATCTGTCAAGTTCTCTCCCTAAGGCTCTGATAGGCTAAGTGAGGTTACACAGCCAGGCTGTCTGTCTACTATGCTTGTAAGTATTGCTACCCCACTTCCAGACTGACCAACAATCCTGGTTTGCTTCCTCCTAGCATTTAAAGTCCTGCATCCTGGGAAACCACTCAGCTGTGAACAAACCAGATGTCTGATCCCCAGCTGCCCTCCCTTGCCTCCAGTCTGGACCCCACCATAACTAGAAGCTGCTTCAGTTTTCTCCGAATGTCTTTCTCCCTCCCTGCTCCTGGACCTTTGGTTTTTCAGATCTCTTTCTTCAGGACTCTCAGGGGGTCTCATGCCCATACACAGATGCTGGCCACCATGTTGATGGTGCTATTTTCCTAGCACCTAGAGCTGCGAGGCAAACCAATTACTATTAAAGGAATCCCAGTGGAATTAACGAGTGGATAAATTATTAACAACACCTACAGGAAAGGCATTCACATTGCTCGTTATGAGTCAGGCATGGTTAGGTACTGTGGGAAATAACTAAATAAATAACCAATGAGATTAAGTGAATTACTCTCTCAGGTGTTTGTGGCGTCCACAGAGGTTAATGAAGGATTGCAGTATTCCAGATGTGGCGTTGCAGTAGCAGTAGTGACGCCCACATAGTCACACCACCCACCTGGTCCGTCACAGTAGCAGTAGTGACTCCCACATAGTCACACCGCCCACCTGGTCCGTCACAGTAGCAGTAGTGACGCCCACATAGTCACACCGCCCACCTGGTCCGTCACAGTAGCAGTAGTGACGCCCACATAGTCACACCGCCCACCTGGTCCGTCACAGTAGCAGTAGTGACACCCACATAGTCACACCGCCCACCTGGTCCGTCATGTGATAATCTTCCTCCATCTCCTGTCAGATTAGTAAAGGGAACAGAAACACGCAGGGAAACCCATGTCATGGGCAAGGAGCATAAGGAACCCACAAGGACTGATGAACTTGTGATCCCAAGCCATGATGGCAGAGTGGGACTCCTCAGGTGATGTTTGTGTTTTCTGGTCTATATTTTGAGTTATTTTGTGAAAATGAGATTGAGTGAAAAATATTTTAAAACTGGCATATCTTGCATAAAATTCTGGATTTTCGGTTCTTCTTAACAAAATAGAAGTTGCAAACCCTGATACTCACTGGAGACTGAACCCAGCCTCTGTGATGCCTTTGATGACCCAGCTTCAGAAACTCCAGGTGCGCAAATGCCGGGAGACAGGGATTGCTAGGGGCTGTGTTGGGGGTAGTAACCACAACAGTCTCTGTTTAGGATGCTCTTCCTGCACGGAAGGTAAGGCTGACTCTTACATTTCCCTAATAGTCTTGCTTTTGTGTTCCTCATTGCAAGGGCCTTTCTGCCTGCCCTTGACAAAATAACCCTCATGGGATTCTTACTGGCTTTACCTTCCCCATAGCATGTATATACTTGAAGGATCATGTGCTTCGTTGTTTATTTTCTGTCTCCTTCCAGAAGAACAGATTCTCAGCATTTGGACCAGTAGCTAGTGCATAGAAGGGGCTTGAGCTTTTTCTAAATAATGCATTGCCTAAGTTCACCAAAAATTCATCAAACAAACGCATCTTACGTCCTTAAATGTACCCAAGGACCCAACAAGAGCTCATGCTATCAAAACAGTTTATCAGTGCCAAGATTTGCGTGATCATGAGGTTGAGCCGTTGCTTGTCAAGCTGGATGACGTCATTGTGCATCCCAGAGGGAAGGGGAGTTATCCTCTGCCTTCCTCAGGCTGGACCACTTAAGCAATGTATCCGGAAATATCCTGAACAGGAAACTTATCTCTGACTTAAGCATTTGTATCAGCACAAACTCATGGATTTTGCTTTTACTTTGGTTTATAAATTCAAACTTCCTTTATTTTGCCTTCAGATTGTTCTAGTTTCTACCATGGATAGTGCTTGACCCCAGTGGGGTATGTGCTGAGCACTGAGTTGCTTTCTGTCACTATAAGACACTCCAGGCCCATTTGCCTCAGTCCTAATGTCTCCAAGGAGCACTGGAGAAGGGGTTGATAGACGAGTGGATGGGATGACCTGACTGTACTTTCCTTGCTTGCCTTCAGGGTCAGAAATGTTTTCCAATGTTGCAGTTTGAATTTTGAACTGAACTCATCTGGACTGTAAGTATTGGCCAGCCTGAGGTGGGGGAGGGTGTCCTGAGACGCAGAGCGACTGCAGGAATGTGCACTGGGTGCCGGTTGTGAAAGGCTTTGAACTCCGTGGTGGAGCACTGACATTTGTCAGAGAGCGCAAAGAACCCTTAGAAACAAATGTTCAATGGGGAGCAACTGCGCTGTTATTTTTTAAATAAAAAAAGGCACATGTTATTTATAAAAATGTTTCAAAAATAGGGCCAGGGGATCACTCATCAGCCAAAGAGCTTGCTGCCAAGCCTGTGATCCTGAATCCAATGCCCAGGACACACATGATGGAAGGAGGACAGGGCTGCTAAAAGTTGTCCTCTGACTTCCACACACACACACACACACACGCACACACACACACACACTGTGCCTGTGGCACCAACACACACACACACCACACACACACACGCACACGAATGCACACGTGCGTGTGCATGGGCACACACACCTCTCATACAAATAAATAAATAAAAGCGGTAACCTTTTAAAAAGCAAATATTGAAAAAAAATCCACAAGTCAGCAAATCATGTGCAGAAAGCCGACATTTTGCTGCCTTTGCTTCCAGAGTCTTCTGCTTGGGATGGGCTGTTTGCTGATGGCAGCTTTGAACTTGCTTATAAACGTTGATACATTGCAAGGGCTTTTTCATGAAGCAGTCATCTGCACTGAGTTTTCATGGCTACCATGTAATTTAGTTCCATCTATAACTTAATGCCTTGATCTGATTATTTAGATTTTTTAATTTTTAAATTTATTTTCATTTTTGTGTGTATGACTATTTTGCCTGCATGTATACATTGCACCATGTGCACACCTGGTACCAGGGAAGCTAGGACCTACAAGTAGCTGTGAGCGGCCATGCAGGTCTTCTGGAAGAGTAGTAAGTGCTCTCAACCACTGAACCACTCCAACCCCCAATTATTTGGTTTAGGTTTTGTTTTTTGTTTAAAGTATGGCATGATGGCATTCTTTTTTTAAATTAATTAATTAATTAATTAATTAAAGATTTCTGCCTTCTCCCCGCCACCGCCTCCCATTTCCCTCTCCCTCCCCCAATCAAGTCCCCCTCCCTCGTCAGCCCGAAGAGCAATCAGGGTTCCCTGCCCTGTGGGAAGTCCAAGGACCACCCACCTCCATCCAGGTCTAGTAAGGTGAGCATCCAAACTAATGATGGCATTCTTGTATATAATATTGATTATGTTGTAGCAAAATTATAAGGTTAAATGTTTCCAGGGCAATTGGTGCTGAGTGATATGGGGAGGATTCTCTTTTTTTTTACCTTTTCTGGTTACTTTTAACTTTTTTATTTTTGTGAAGACAGTCCTATGGCTCTTGCCTGGCCCTTTGTTCTTTCCCCAGTAATAGTTCCCTTTGAAGAGGCTTCCTGTTTCTATTACTGACACCTGTCCTCACCTCACCATGGCCAGAAGTTGAGAACTCAAAACTCACTGGGCTCAGGGTGCCTTTGGTGGCCAAGGGGGTTCTGGCATCCCTAAGAAAGAGACCCCAATATTCCGTATCATCCATATGTCCTTGAGTCACCTTTGGTTATGACTTCCTGCTTCGTCTGAACTCTCCGAATTTCCTTCTGCCTTTAATGTTCCCCCACCCACATGCCCATTCCGTTCCTCCGAGGAGACTCGCATCTGGCCCTGCAGAGTTGAATCAACAGATGTCTATGAGGCGCTGGTTATTGAGCAATCACTCAGAGATGAGATAAACCTCTGCATGTCCCCAGCACATCCTCCGCGCATTTCTGTAGCTCTGAGCCCTGATTTCATGTCTGCCCCCCTCATCCACCCTGAGATCCCACCCTCCACCCCCTGCTTCACGCAGCATTCTCACAGCCCTGGGTGCAACCTTGGCCTTCTTTCCACCCTGGATGCCCGTGAGAGGCTCAGGAAAAGCCTAAGAAGGGGAGGAAATGGCCTAGCCGGCCACTCAACCATGACATACTACTCCATTCACGGAGATTTTCCCATCCACACTTCCTCCTCCCCAGAATCGAGGATTCACAGAGTGTCACAGAGGTTCTGTGCTGAGAAAGAGGTGACCATGGGCTAGGTTACAGTGGGGAGTGATGTGGCTGACGGGGGGTGACCTATCCTATCTTCCTTGTCGGGTCTGAGGGGTTCAAATGACATAATGGATAAGAAACTGCCCCATAAAACATCACAGACATCTAAGGGATTGTTTTTATTGGGAAGTACAATCTGAACTCCAAATGGCCTCTTAGACATAGTAATGAACAAAAACTCATTTGTTTTTCTGCCTGGTGGCCCTTTGCCGTCTAGCAACAATATCACCCCATTTCTCCAGGTGGGGTGAATGAAGCTCCTTAACTCCAAAATTTCAATACTCCTATGACTGTCATGTCACCAGGACACACATGGGACCCAGGCCTGGCCGATCCAGTAGCCCTCAGTCCTCATCCCACCTTCCTGAACAGAGACTGGTTGTGGATACCCATAGGTGGCCCCCTCAACTTATGTTTGGGTTAACTTTCATGGGTCAGTTTTCTTTCAACTTCAAAAGGCGAAAAGTCTGTGATAACCAAAAAAAAAAGAAGAGATGTGTTGCCTCAGAGATGGGGAAAGTCTGAGTCACCATTCTATCTTGAGATTCTGATACACTGAAGCCATAAGAAAATTCCTCTCCTGCCTCTGGAATATGTGGGACCTGGGTGACATCACATGTGTTCCCTAATGATGGGTTGCTATGAGAAAATATCTTGGACTAGGTGGTGTAGAAACAATGGGGTTGTTACTTCTGGTTCTAGAGGCCAGCAAGCACAAGACCAAGTGCCTGCAGGTTTGATGTCTGCTGAGGACTGATTTCTGGTTCACACATGGTACCTGGTTGCTGTGTTCTCACACAATGGAAGAGATAAAGGGTCTCTGTTGAGATGGCTTTCCATCCTCATGACCTAATCACCTCTCAGAGACCCCATCTCCGTGCTCCATCACTTGGGGTCTAGGGAAAGATTTCAATGCATGAATTTAGGGGAACACAAACCTTCAGTCCGTGACAGGAGTCAACACCAGTCTTGTCTTGCCTCCCCACTATGGCCATTTAGAGGATGCTCCCATAGTGGGAAGACTAGGTCACTCTGAAGGTTGACATTGGGAAACTGAGTCAGTAGAGAGGGGATTTTTTCATCCATCATAGTACCTACTAATCCTAGCTATTCTTGAAACAAGTCTCTGTGTTTGCTCATCTCGGAGTAATACATCCCTTCTTTCTTTTGGAATTGTGCCTCTCGTGTTTGAAAGAATCCAATATCAGTTAACCCATTCATGAATTTAGATGCCTGCTTCTGAACACCTCACTGTGTATGCCATTCATGAATATCTTCTGTCGTCAAAGAAATTTGAAACATATCATGGGGAGGACTCTTGGGCTTGACTGAGAGTAATTAGCAGACCGGGAAGACACTAATCAAACTGAGGTAAATTTGTGGCTTTCCACACAACCCCCTTCATCCTCATTCAGAGCTTTCTAGAATGTAAAGTATAAAAAAACAACGCGTACTATACGCTGTGTATGTTTACTAGGCTGATGTATGAACTCATTTTGCTCTAGAATAATTCTATTTGCTACAAAGACTCAAGAGACAAGTTTTTTTTACGGATCCTGGAGGAAGAGGTAAGGGAAATTGGAATTCTTTTTTTTTTTTTTTCTGCCCCAGAATCTTTTTCCGAATGTTGCCTAAACAACCAGGTCATCTCTGGAATCTTGGCAGCCATTTATGACGAGGCTTTCCACCAACGCGAGATGGGAGCTGTAGATTGGATCAATTGACTATGGAGTCTGAGGCTGTGCAGGGGGCCACACAGAGATGGGTGTGGTTATTAACAGGTTGGAAGCGCCAGCGGCAGGTAGCCCAGCCTGTCTTTTTTTTTTTTTAATCAAAATGGAGCAGTAAAATAACATAATCTTCATAAAGAAAGTGGAACGAGAAGCTGGAGGGAAGGCAGATGAAGCAATTCAGGAGCTGGAACGATGCTTGGGAATTTTGGATTGCCTCATTCTACTACTAAGATTAAATAAACACATTCCCAAATATATGCTTATGAAAACACCCAATAAAATGAACATTCAGGTAAGGAATCCCACATCACAGAGACTGCAGGGGCTCCTCAAACTGGAGGGCAAGGATCTGACTTCCTCAGCCACTCTAGGTCTGAGGAAGAGCAGACAGAGCTGGAGTCAGCCATCTCAGAAAGAGGACCAAGCTTTGGACTGCCCTGCTCCAAGGCGGCCAGTGCTGGTAGACACCTGCCAAGCGGCCTCACCTTTTCTTCCCTTGAGCCTGCTTTGCTTTCTAGGACTGTTTTAAAATCAGATGAAACTATGAATATTAAGATAACTATTGTGAATTTTGTAAATTTCACCATAGAGACAGAGCATTAGCCAGGAGTGGTGAAAATCAACATCACCACAATGCTTAAAATAAAAGCTGGACCACGAAGAAAAAAAATGTCCTGGGTGCTGCTTTTTGTTGAAGCCCTAGGAGTGGTGATTGTGCGTTGAACCGTTGGCATCATGCCCCAGCCTCACCACCGCTTAGCCAGGCATTCTCTTATCTGACTTTAGGGTATCCTCATCACCCTCCTCCCCATCTCAGAGCGTGGCTTCCAGGAAGAAGTACATCCACTTAAAGTACTTGGGCACAGTGTCTGGCACAGCAAACACCCAGTAGGTGAGCCACCACTATTCACTACCCCAAGTAGTTAGGGGCCCTAGCTTGATAAGAACTGCGTCTGCCCTTGGGTATGTCTTAGCTTTATGGTTCACTGGGATGGGAGCAGGGTGTTCATTTTGTTCTGATATTTTGCTGTGAGATATGTCCTGGGCATAAAAGGCTATCTAGTCAACTGTCCACTAAAGGCTTATAGTGTCCTTTCCTTTCCCGAAATGTTCCCTAAGTCAGGTGTGGTGTCTCATTTGGTAATCCCAGTATTTGGGGGCTGTTAAGAGAATCACCGTAAGTTCAAGACCACTCTGGGCTGCATAGTGAGTTCCAGGATAACCTGAGTTACAGATTGAGGCCTTGTCTGAAAAAAAAAAAATGGCATTGGCAAAGGTACTTTTAGGGGGACCTGGGAGGTGAAGGAGCCCTCAGCTAGAAACTGTTAGACCTGAAGTAGAATTCCTCAGCAGAGCTTGGGGATCACAAGGACAAGGTTTGAGAAGAACTGGGGAGTGCAGGTGTGTGCTTGTGAGTCTGAGTGTGTTTATGTGAGTGTGGTTGTATGTATGAGATGACCATTCCAGTGAGTATGTCCTGTTTTCATCAGTCTCAAGGCACCCGTGGCTAAAGAATTCTACACAACCAGCCCAGAGTCCATTCTAGCCCTGGTGGGTACCATCTATGTATTGAGAAGAAAGGGCTTTAGATGGGCGGTGTAGACAGCCTTCCTGGTGGCCAGCTCTCATCTTTCTCTCAGAACCTGCTAAACAAAGTCGTTGCCTCTCCCTTCCCTCGCTTGCTGGTGAGAACTCTGGGAACTTTTTCTGTTTTCCCCGGAGAAGCTGGTTAGGTTCTGCCACCGCCAGCCGCCAGCCGTTCCTCTCTACTCTCCCGGCTCTGTGGCTCTTTGGGACAGTGGGTGGAGGGTAGGAGACGGAATGCAGACTCTGACTGAGGGTTGAGCCTTAGGACACCTTTCTGGGCTGCCTTGATCCTGTGTAAGCTTGGTTGTCACCCTTGTTTTCCTGCTGGTCACATCTTGTTATCTTGGTCAAAGCCACAGAAATCAGCAGCCTCCCATCCAAGGTCGCTCTGGGGGAGCTGTTGCTCACGCCACTACTGGGGAGTGTTGAACCTCTTGTGTTCTGAAGCCCAAGAGAGGTTCAGCCCCGGGCTCCTGAGCAAACGTGAACAAGCACAATACCTGAGTTTTTCCTCAAGAAACTGGCTCACAACCAAGGGAATCATACCCCTTCTACCAGAATTGGAATTGTCATGTAGGGTGGGTTAGGCAAAGGAGGGAGGTCAAGGCACTCAAAAACGTTCTGCCTGTGTCATCATTTATAACAGACTGGAAGAGGGAGGCGTGAGGACTCTGATGGGCCCTATCAGCCGGGCTGGCTGCTTTCTCTAAGGGATTGAACATCCAAAGGCATGCTGGGAACGTCTCTACTCTTGTCTTCTGGAGTGAGGTCATGGATGGAAAGTACCTTGCGCCATCTCATCCCATTTCCCTCTCGCTTGCCTCACACCTGCCTTAAGGAATGATGTGGGAGATGTGGGAAGCCTGGTCCCTCTCCAGTGTGATCTAAACCTCAAGCATCTGCTAGGCATCCAGATAGAGAAGGGGCAGGTATAGACTAGACGAGTAGCTTGGGTGTTGGCGCAGGTCACTTGCGTGATGATCCGCAAGGTTGCTCTGTAGTGACGGTTGGGTTTTGCACACTGTGATGTACTTGGGCGTAGAACGGGTTTGCCATTCTGTGGCATGAGTGGGTGATGTTACTCACTCATCAGACAGATGAGTGGAGGGTTAGTTATGTCTTTCACGATCCAGCCTGTATTAGAGAGAATGGAGCACACGGTTTGCAAGTGGAAATTTGCTAAATGAATATTTAAAAAGATTTGGCTCCACCTACCTCTTCCACTGAAGAGCCAGCCTGCCACCTTAAACTGTGTTCACCATCAGTGACCAGTCTTAGTGAAAGTCCCACGGCACTTAAAATCTTATTTTTTTTTTTCAGTGTTCTGAAAAACGCAGCAATCCTCCTAAGCAATGCCATGAAGTCCTTGGTTTCCTCAGTAGAAAACTGAAGACATTAACGCCTTCCTCACAGTGGTAGTTTGGAGCTTACACGACATTGGTAAAGAGTGGCATTCTATATAGCGAGGTAGCTTTAGTGAAAATGAGCTACCTTTCTAGAAGCAGCTGCTCTTCTGGTCTGTTGGCCTTGGCCCTCACACTTCATATGGAAACACTCCACTTTATCTTTTGGGCTTGATTGATTGATTGATTGATTGGTTGATTGATTTAGAGAGTGTGTGTATGTGTGTTTAGCTGCTCACATCTTGTCACGCGGGTGGATGCCAGAGGACGACTCGCAGTGTGTACCAGCACGCCTGGCCCCACTTCTCTTCATTCTTACCGCCCAGCTTAGCTTTGCCTGTTGAAAGTACAGCTCCAACCTGGATGTGGTTCTGCTCGCCTGTGATCCCAGCACTTGGATGACTGAGGCAGGACAGTCACGAGTTTGTGGCCAGCCTGTGCTACGTCGTAAGTTCCAGGCTAGCTTGAGTTATAGTGTGAGACTTCGTCTGAGAAATTAAAAGGCCCACATTGTGGGTGGTGCCATCCCTGGGCTGCTTGTCCTAGGTTCTATAAGAAAGCAGGCTGAGCAAGTCATGAGAAGCAAGTCAGTAAACAGCACCCTCCATGGCCTCTGCAGCAGCTCCTGCCTCCAGGTTCCTGCTGTGTTTGAGTTCCTGTCCTGACTTCCTTTGGTGATGAACAGTGGAAGTGTGGAAGTGTAAACCAAATAAACCCTTTCCTCCCCAAATTGCCTATCAGTCATTGTAAAACTCTAAGACACCAGGTCCCCAGCACATGACTGTGATGAAGGCTTCGAAGCCCCTAGGAGCTATCAGGTCACTGGGAGACAGCCAAGGATGGTTGCACCCACCCTGGCTCTGGCCTGGGCTTTGCTCTGTGTCCATTGGTATATGCACAACCCAGCACCTCGTGCTCCCACTACCACAGACAAAGTTGCTCCACGTTGCTCTCCTCATCACAATGAATCACACTGCCCGAATCCATGAACCTAAACAAACCTCCTTCCCTCGTTTCTGTTGGGTAGACCCAGTGAAGAGAAAGGCAACTAAGACCCCAGGGGCCTGAGGATTTGGAGATCCAAGAAAAGATTCATTGTATGGGTCCCCTTGGCTTTGTTTACAACTAGTCTAGGCTGGATCAGGAATGAAGGGGATCGAACATTTTGTGAGCAGCAGAGGAAGCTTAGGGTTACCCTGCTTTAGAATTACGAGATTCTGTAGCGGACGAGAACAGTGTTTTTTAATTAAAGTCATGAATCAGACATCTCTGAGCAAAGCATGAGTTGTTGAGAATTTGTGAAGTCAAAGGACATGTTAGGAAAACCACCTAGTTCTAGAAGCCTTCCAGGGAAATAGGGGTTCATTATGTATCAGTTGGGGGTTAATCTGTTGATGGAGACTGGGTTTATTTTAATTGACAGTTTATGTAATTGAATTAGCCTGGTGTCTTAGTGTTCTGTTGTTGTGAAGAGACACCACGACCACAGCCACTCTTATAAAAGGAAACATTTAATGAGTGGCTTCCAGTTTCAAAGGTTCAGTCCGTTCTCATCATGGTGGGACATGGGGGTGTGCAGGCAGACATGGTGCTGGAGAAAGAGCTGAGAGTCCTACATCTTGATCTGAAGGTGACAGGAAGTAGACTGAGACACCAGGCATGGCTTGAGAATATGAGACCTTAAAGCCCACCCCACAGTGACACACTTCCTCCAACAAGGCCACACCTCCTAAGAGCACCACTCCCAGTGAGCTTTTAGGAGCCAATTGCATTTAAATTACCACAGCTGGTAAGTCCAAAGTTTGTAGAACAGGCCACCTGGAGGCTCAGGAAAAAACTATATAGTTCAGATCTGGAAGTCATCTGCTGACCTAGAGCTACTTACTGGGGAAGTCAGTCTCCATTCTCCTAAGTCCTACAGCTGATGGGATGGTTCCCACCCCTATTATGAAGGGTCATCTGTTCTCCTCAGAGTCTGTTAAATCATAAGCACATCTAAAAGTGTCTTTTTTTAAAAATATTTATTTATTTATTTATTTATATATTTATTTATTATGTATACAATATTCTGTCTGTATGTACACCTGCAGGCCAGAAGAGGGCACCAGACCTCATTACAGATGGTTGTGAGCCACCATGTGGTTGCTGGGAATTGAACTCAGGACCTTTGGAAGAGCAAGCAATGCTCTTAACCTCTGAGCCATCTCTCCAGCCCTAAAAGTGTCTTTATAGAAACATCCAGAATGCTGTTTGGCCAAATATCTGGGTGTTAGCGCAGCCGAGTTGAGACACAGATTTAACCACCACACTCCATAAATCCAACGCTGAGAATCTGAATTCATGGATGGATGTCGTGGCTCACTGTGGTGTGGAGTCCTGGGAGGAGCCTCTCATGGGCCTTGGTTGTGTGTAGTCAGGGCTTGAAATGGTGGGAGGCAGGGGCATACTTCCTATGGGCAGACTTCAGCATCTTGCCTCTTGAAGTCCAGTCTTCATGTTCTTTCCTGTTGACTGAGGACAGAAAAAGAAACCAGTGTTTGCTCTGTAAGCTGTCCATAAAGTTTGTCCTTTCTGGAGCTTAAAACTTCAGGCCATGATGAAGTAACTTGGCCACTTGACATCAAGGTGTTTGAAGTAGGTTTGCTCTGCCAACCTAACACTTGGCCGTCATACTATATTTTTATGCTTACGTCCGGCCCAACTGTGAACAAGGAGGTCAGTGTTGTGTTCATGAATAACCTCGGCACTGTAACTATCCACTGCCCGGTTCTCCACCATGGGAACAGGAGGCCTTGTCTGGGGCTCTCCTAGGGGAACGTTCTTAGCACTTCTGCTTACAAGGCTGAGGGTTAAAACATCAATAGATGGCACCCCCACCTCCCAAACTCCTCACAAGGCTCTCACGAGCGTGTCACTCCTGAAAACATCCTGGGATGACTGACCCGGGTGTCACCCAAGAACCTCGGAGAGTGAAGCTACCAGGGGCAGAGTGGGTAATTTCCTGGCCAATCAAAGAAGCCCCCCAAGGATTGTGAAAGCCAGATGTGAGAGGTACTAAAGTCACAGCACGGTCACCCCAGAAGCCACTGATGTAGCTCAAGGAGCAGATCCTTGCTGGCGTTTTGACCAGCTGCGCCAGTTACCGAGGCCGTCTCTGAGCCAGCTTCTGTCAGTCTGAAGTTTGCCAGGCAGTGAGAAGCAACACGAAAGCACACCAAACGACCTTGGTTTGGCCCCTGGTGTAGGAGGCAAGTCTACCCTTTTACATCAGTGTGCGGTCCTCTCAGGCCTGATGTTTACAGAGTGGGTATTATTCCAGTAATCACTAGCAATGTGAGGATCAGGGACCGTTGAAACAAGCCGCGGTGCGGAATCCGAGGTCATGCAGTGCAACCCACACATTCTCCTCCCGTCGTCCCCCTCTTTAAAACCAACATTTGTAACCCTGCAGCACCACCCTCTGAAGGCTGTCATGCTGGCTAATTTTATGTCAGCTTATCACAAGCTAAAGTCATCTGAGAGGAGAGAACCTCGGTTGAGAAAATACTTCCAGAAGGTCGGGCTGCAGGCAAGCCTGTAGGGCATTTTCTTAATTAGTGCTTGATGCAGAAGGGCCCAGCTCATTGTGGGTGGTGCCATTCCTGGTCTGGAGGCCCTGGGTTCTATAAGAAAGCAGGCTGAGCAAGCTGTGAGGAAGTCAGTAAGCATCACCCCTTCATGGCCTCTGCATCTGCTCCTGCCTCCAGGTTTCTGCCCTGTATGAGTTCCTGTTCTGACTTCCTTGGAAGTCACTGTGATATGGGAAGGGAAGAAACCCTTCCCTCCCCAGGCTGCCTGGTCATGGTATTTCATTGCAGCATTAGCAACCCTAGCTCAAACAAGCTGTTCTCACTTGGCGCTCCTGGGCCGTAATTCCGTTCCTACCTGCATCCCTACGACAGGTCCCAGGACAATTTGCAATAGGTCAGCTCATTCATTGATCACGCATATATGGGTCAGGCAAATTGGTTAGTAAACTATGCAAAGGAAAAGAAAGGGATTTGATATTGGTGATTCCCGAATAAGAAGAGACTCATTCTGTAAGCATGAGCTGGGTTAGAAGAAAAGCATATGTCAATCAGGAATCAAATCACACCCCCCCTCCCCTGGGAAATAGCTTGTCTTCAAGAATATAACAGAAATTTGCTATATTCTGTGTGAATTTGGTCTTCTGATTCTGTTCAAGTCAGTGAGTTGTATTCTCGTGAACCCCTTGTGAATTTGGATACCTTCAATTTATCCCCCATTCATATAGCCCAGGTTGTACTCAAACCATCCTGCCTCAGGCTCCTGGGTGTTCCTGTTTTATTTCAGGTGTGCAACACCTTACCTGGGTCCTTCTCTTTCTCTTAGGGAACTGGTGGGGTTCTAAGCATCAGTTGATGCTGTCTAGCTTGTGGATCCAGGGCAGATCTTGCTACTGGCATCACATTGTTGTGGAGGCATGGTAACTTGAATGTAATTGGCACCCATGAGCTCATGGGGAGTGGCACTATTAAGAGGTGTGGCTTTGTTGGGGGAATTGACATTGGCTGTCTTGCTCAGCTATGAATCTTGCATTCAAAAATACTGACCAGACAGACAAGATAAGCCCACTGACGTAATAGTGCCAAGTCTGTTATGTGTATAGCAACCCACTTTTGCTTGGATTTTATGCCCTTACCATAGGGAGGAATTCAATTCTGGCACTGTGAACCCCATCAAAAGCCCACGGCTGGAGAGCACACAGGCCCAGGAAGGAAGCTACTACTCTTGTTTTGCTGAATGGCCATGAAGTGACTGTCAAATGGCCCTGCAGTAACCACGTTTATACCCATGCGTTAGTGGCCCTGATGTGACTATCAAACGGCCCTCCAGTAACCACGTTTATACCCATGCATTAGTGCTGTCGCTGGCTTTGGTCAAAAGCTACTCGTTTCAGTGCTCAGTGGTGATTGCAGAGACTTGTAACTGGCCAAAGTGATAATGAATACACAACTTATGCCCATTCATAAGTTAGACATCTGTATCGCCTCCTCCGAGGCCCAGGGAACACCACTGAAGCAAGGCTGGAGAGAACAGAAGAAATGGAGGGAGCAGAAGGGGTAGAACCCTGACTCCCAAGCATGGCACAGCCGCTATACTCTTGAATGCTCGGCAGCCGTGATCACTTACGCATGGCTGGGTCAGCCAACAAACAACACGCCCTCCCCCTTCCAGGATTCCGGGAGGTGATCAATGGCTGTTGGGGTAGGGTGGACATCTTCAGTGGTAAAACGCCCCCATTCCAGCAAACAAACTGGATCAGGGGCATGGGGTGGGGACGTGGAGGGAAGTAGAAAAGGATAATCAGGAGGAGGAAGGGATTAGTAAGAGTGACAAGGGGACAAGAGAGGATAACAGGGAGTGAAATGATTGATGTACATACGTGAAAGCATCATGGTGAAGTCCGCAACCACGTGTAACTAACATACGTTAATGAAACTTTGGCCCTTCCATGAAGAAACAGTCAGCCAGCAGTATTGACTATTCTTTAGAGTCCTCATCAAAGGCTTGTACACTCGCTCTTCTCTCTTACAAGTGTGACCTGGGCGAGGAGAAGTCGAGCTATGGAGGCCCAACAGACAGTCTCGACTTTCCATGTCTCTTTGAGCAAGTTACCCCAGCGCTCCATACTTCTCTTTCCTCCCCTGAAACTGGGGTCAGCAATAGTGCCTTCCTCATAAAGTTGTCTTATTGGGAAATTGCGACAAAAAGGCCTTAACAGACTGTGTGGCATGGTAGCTGCTGGCTAAGGGTTCCTATAATTGACAGTGTTCAGCATTGCAGAGTCTGGGGAGAAGATGGGCGTGTGGCCGTGGCATGGATGGTCCTGCTGCAGCTCAGACGAGGGCACAGTTGCTGAGGCGGGTGACCCAGTGGGGCTAGAAAGCCAGATTTGGAGTTGGGAGTAAACACACCTAATTCCTTCCTGCTTCTTTTTTTCTTTCACATTGTTTAAATGTCTCGACCATCTTCCTTGAAGTTTGTATGTTATTGCCTCTGGGTGCATGCACACATAAGGGTTTGGTTTTCTTCTTGATTCTGTAAAATTCCTGGTTCACCAATGTCAGGCCTTTGTGTTGCATCCCCAAGGCTTTATCCAAAGGCTCCCTCTTTCCTGGTGTATTGCAGGCCTATCCTACTCCCATCCTCCACCCCATCCCCAACCCAATCAATCCTCTGCTAGAGTGGTTAGATGAGACCTGATGACGAAGGCTTTTCATTTCACAGTTAGAGATCTGAGGGCTGAGAAACAGATTCAGGTGGAGGAAGGAGTAGCAATTAGTCCTGTATCTGTGGGCAACTGGGTGGACTGTCGTGGCAAGGATCCCATGAGGAAGAACATCTGAGAGTTACCTCAGAGCTGAGAAGGCAAGTCTAAGCGCAATCCATCCGGAGCCCAGGAATAGTCTATGGTGTGAACTACCCCCACTTTTGACCTCAGCTTCCACACCCGCAGACTAAGTAGGAATCAGGAAGTGGAGGGACATTTCCTGGAAGGGAGCCTAGCCTAGGGCATCATGCCTGAGAATGTGGCCCTCTCTGAAGCCACGAAGTAGCTTAAGCCACTCTTCCACCTAAAGCCTGTCTGTCACTTTAGAGAGAAATAGAGGAAGGGAAATCGGATTGTCTTTTTCCTATGGAAGTGAATATTTTCTGCAGAAACCAATTTTTTAAAAATTGGGTGTATTAGCCAGAGTCTTCTAGAGAAACAGGACCAATAGTATAATATATGAAGTATAGGCACGAATGTAGGTGCACACGCACACACACACACACACATGCACGCACGCACATGCACACACGCACACATGCGCACATGAATTGGATTGCAGTCCTAAACTGACTGAGAAGTCCCTGACTTACCATCTGTAAACTGAGGATCCGGTAAACCAGTGCTGTGATTTGAAAGCCAGAGAGCCTCAGGAGTTATGATGTCAGTTCCCTGCCCAGAAGAGGGGAAGATGATGTGGGAAGACCCGGTGTAAACCCTGAAGCAGGAAAAGGCCTCGTGTTTTGTGCTGCTTGGGCTTTTTCAGTGGGTTGTACTATGTCCATCCACACCTGGAGTTGTTCTGTACTTCCTGATAACCTTATTCAGAAATACTCCCACAGCATCCCTAGAGCAATATTTCATCTGAGGGTCCTTGGGCTCCTTCAGCTGGCCAGGGGGCCAGAGAGATGACTCAGTAATTAAGAGCTCTGGCTGCTCTTCCAGAACACCCAGGTCTGGTCCTCAGTACCCACATGACAGCTGACAATTATCTGTCACTCTAGCTTAAGCAGATATGAAGCCCTCTTCTGGCCCCCCTAGGCACCGCATGCATATGGTTCACGGCATACATGCAGACACTCATACACTAAAAATAAATAATTAAAAAAACAAAAAGATAGCGTGTTATGCTGGACTGTAACCGGTATATCCCAGTCTTTCCCACTGCCACACTTCAGCCAGAGTGAGCTCATAGGCAGAACCGTGCCAGTTGCTTAGTGGGATGGGTGGAATTGCATCATTCCAGAATTCCGTGCGGGAGTCCAAAGACCCAGTGGTTCAGAGTGGGACCTTGTTTGGAGATGAAGATCGCTGCAGGTACAGTTGCAGGATGAAGGCATTAGGAAAGGGTGAGCCTTCAGAACAACTCCTGTCCTCAAAAAGAGGGAGTGTGTGTGTCTGGCTTTGCACATGCTAGGAAAGTTGCTTTACTACTGAGCTACACTTGAGCGAGAAAAGGAAATACCCGGGCATAGATACATGCCCAGTGAGGATACTGTGTAAAGGATAAAGACACAGAGAGGGGAAACTCCCTTCCAGCCAAAGAAGTCCAATGATTGCCCACAAAATATCAGAAGCTCAGGGTGAGCTTGGAAGAGGTTCTCTTTCCCTCAGCCCTGCTAACACCCTTGGTCTGGACTTTTAGTCCCCAGAACCATGAAACTACGAAGTTCTGCTCCAAAACCACCACCCTTTGTAATTCTGCCCTAGGCAAACCAATGGAAGCAAAAGCAGGAAGCCTACACTCCCACATCCTATGACCATAAGCCCAAATCGGACCAAAGTGTCCCAGTCCAGCCCTGCTGTGATAAAATCACAGCAGAGTCGCCAGCAAGTCGGGCTGCAGTGTTGATAGGGACATTGTGGCCCCAGTTGCTCTACAGGGGTCAGGGGGCACCAGAGGAATCTTGCAGTCTTGCCCTAGAGTCCTTTGCCCCTTTGTACTACGGGCCTGGAACTGCCTTTTATAGTCTTAACTCCCTCGGGAATGTCAGTGCCTCAGCCGGTGCTCAGGGCTGCGATAGCTAAGGTATGACAGAAATGGAGTTCAGGCATCAGGGACAGATGGACAACCGCATACCCTTCTGCTCTCTGAGGTCTAGAGGAAGTGGAGTCTGATGTTATTGGGTCAACTGCTTCATGAAGACGACCCCCAAGGCCTAGCAGATCCTCAGATCTGCAGGCCAGTGAGGGCCTATGCTTGTTGCATGGCAGAAAGTAATAGGAAATGCCTGTGGATTTCCAGGAGCTCTGGCTTGGTGCAGACAGGGCCCTCCATACACTTGGAGTGGGGCATTCATCAGTAAGCGTACAGCAGTCACAGTGGCCGAGCAGGGAGAATGACAGCTTCAGAGAACGTAGCATTTGTCACTCAGGAATCGTCTCCCATCCCTCTCCTACATAACTCTGACACCGACACTATTTCTTCCTTCTGAGGGTGAGGGGCAGCATGGTGCCTGTGTCCCTTCCTCTCTGCCTGTGGAGTCCTTACACTTCCCCTTCCACCATCACTTAGGACCATCGAGTTCACTTGGACACTGCTGCCACTGCCCTTCACTGGGTGCTCCTGTCCGGCAGTGTACCTATCCTTGCCTCATTTCTGTCTTATCTCCCTTCATCCCTTGACTTTCATACGAAATGACTGACCTGGCCTTTGGTGACCAGCCTACTGAGTGCCCTCTGTGGCTATCTGTTGTCAAACAATCCTGGGCGTGGATGGCCCAGCTCAGCACCTTCTCCCCCTGCTCCCCAGTTGTTGGCTGCCTTTCCTAGGAAGTTTTTTTTTTTTTTATTTATTATGTATACAATATTCTGTCTGTGTGTATGCCTGCAGGCCGGAAGAGGGCACCAGACCTCTTTTCAGTTGGTTGTGAGCCACCATGTGGTTGCTGGGAATTGAACTCAAGACCTTTGGAAGAGCAGGCAATGCTCTTAACCACTGAGCCAACTCTCCGGCCCCCCTAGGAAGTTTTAACACAGACAGTACACATGTTTGGAAGACCCAGGGGAAAGAAGAGATTGGCATTTGTGGGGCTCACAGAAGGTGGGGGTTTGAAGGAGGTTTCAGAGTGTGTTTCCCTGCCAGACTTTCCTATGACAGCGATTATATTTGGGTTAGGGGATAGCAGGACAGAGAAGGAACAGTTAGTGCCCAAGGTGACGGTGGGTCAGCGGATGAACTGTGGTGCTCCTCACCTGCATTCCTCTGTGTGTGTCAGTGTGTCTAGGGATGCCCCGGAGCATTGGGTTACAGTGAACTCTGTGCCTGAGCTAGGATGAAATTTAGGTGAAAACTCCACTTTGTCGCTTCCCTTTTGGGAAACTGGCTCCGATGGAGGTGAAGCCTTTCCAATGTTTCCATAGTGGCTTTGAGATGGTACGAGGGCCAGAATTTGGCTCTTTCCAAGGCCAGGCTGTCTCCTTCCTCTCACCTCCAACATCTCTCTGACCTTCTTGCTTGTTTAAATTTCGAGGAGAAAGCGCTGCCCCCTGGAGCCTCTGGATGGAAAGAGAGAAGGGACAGCCAGAGGAGGGACAGCCCAGGCTACACTTCCACAGCAAGCCTTAGCTGAGCTGTCTAGAGCTGGCCTGGGACTTCATTGAACCCACAGTGCTGTGTGCTCCTGAGCCAGAGAAAAATACCTGCCTGGAATCAAAGCCAAGTGTAGCAGATTACCACGTGCTGGCTTGTGCCTAGAGTGGTCTTGCTCCTTCCCAGCTGGGTAAGCTTGTGCCATACTCACCAGGTTCCACGCTGAGGGAGCCAGCTGGGCTTACTCATAAGCTCTCCAGGGTTTTCTAGATGCACGAGCCTCTCATTTGGGATTGTCTCACTGAATAGACCAAGTAGGTAGTCCGAGACTGACTCAGATTTTCAGTCAGCACCCATAGCGGCTGGCTGGGTTGGGTTGACCAACGTTAGTTAGAGACACAGTATTCGTCTCTGGACACTGGGGCTTCTGATTCAGTCCTTCTAGCATCACATAAACTGTTAGGAGTAGGGAGCTGAGGGGAAAATGCATGGAGAAGAATTAATGCCAGCAGACAGACAGTCCTTGGTTCAGACACTGTCTTGCCTTCCAAAAAATGTTTTAGTGGCTTGCCACATGACTCTGGGGTTAAGAGTACTGGCTGCTCTTCCAGAGGATCCTGATGGGTTTCCCAGAACCCATATATATGGTGGCTCACAGCAACGGACACTGGGCACACAAGTAGTACATGCAGGAAAAACACACCCCATCATACACACAAAAGACTTAGAGGTAGCGAGATGGCTCAGTGTATAAAGGTTCACCCTGACCTCTACACTGTAGCTGTGGCATATGCTTACACACACACACACACACACACACACACACACACATGCACACACACAAAGTATGAAGTATGAGAGGGACTTGTTGGGAAGACTAAAGGTCCAATCTGAGTGGAAAAGGGTTCAGAGAAGGTAATGGGGTCCGAATATGAGCAAAAGAATCTGGTTGCTTGTGTTTTTCTTTCCACTTAACCTCGCTTGATCTTCTTGACCGAAGCAGCTCCCAGGGGTTATTTTTACAATCCTCTGGTGCTCCTATGTTGTGCTCATCATTGTTGAGGTTAAACCAGATGTTTTCTGTTTGAACTTCTCCTCTGCCTCCCATGGCTCCCAAGATCAAGTTGAACCTGTGATGCTCTGTGCGATTTGCTCTCCCCTCCCTCCTCGGCTCTAGAGCCCCTGAAGCAGGGCCGGGGCATATCCATAAATAAACGTCAAAATGAAACACAGTGGAATTCCAGCTGAATCGGTGTTTGAAATGACTCAACAATGATGGATTTGTCTTCACCCCTCATACCCAGGCTGATTCTCTGCCTTCCTTATTCCGTATTCCTCTGGTGTACCCTGGGGGGAATCGAGTTATAATCACTTTGTAAACCATGCAGATGGTCTCCTCAATCTTGAGAGGGCTATGACCCTGTGAAGTATGATGGCTCATGCCTGTAACCCCTGCCCTTTGGGTTTACAAATGCAGATCAGGGGAGGCGGGAAGATCACAAGTATGAGACAGCCCTGGGCTACACTTAGTTCAGTCAGTCTTAGATCCATAGCCAGCCCTTATCTCAGGGGCGGGGGTGGGGGATAGTTCGGTGACAAGCAAACCTGCGTGACAGCAGACTGGCTGTTTTCAATTCTTTGGGGATGACAGCAGTAGCCGGAGTCTCTGCCAACCTTTATCTCCATCTCGTCAGAAAGTGAGGAAAAAGTCCCTACATTGTCTTTCACACTTCATGGGAAGAAGAGACTCAGGGGTGCACAGGAAAATGTTGAGGTGAGGTGGACAGCTCCTCCTGCAGCTCCTCAGCCTATAGAGCAGGGCACATCCTGATACGGTCCCTTCTCTTCTGGCTCAGGGAGTTTTGTCCCCCTCTGTCTTTGTTTCCACGTCTGTCATGAGGTGAAATGAGATCTTGTTCTTGGGAGACGGAATGGAGTACTGCCAGTGATGATGCTAAAAGCATTATAATAATATTTGGAAGTCTGTGTCGTTGGACGTTGGGGGAAGGGTAAAAGTGGTGTGGAGCCAGGGGACACAGGTTCTGAGGAAGGCCGTAGCTCAGTTTTGACAATGTTGAGCTATTGCCTGAACTGCAGTGACAGCCTGGGTTTTTTTTTTTGTTGTTGTTGTTGTTTGTTTGCTTTTTGTTTTCAAGACTTGGTTTCTCTGTAGCTTTGGAGCCTGGCCTTGAACTCACAGAGATCTGCCTGTCTTTGCCTGGGAATAAAGGTGTGTACCACCACCACCAAGCAGGCTTTTTCTTTCTTTAAATATTTATTTAATTTTACGTGCATGAATGTTTTGCTTGTATGTATGAATATGCACCTCGTGCACCATTGTTCATGGAGGTCAGAAGAGGGCACCAGACTCCCCTAGAACTAAAGTTAGCCATCGTGTGGATACTGGGAACTAAACAGGTCCTCTGGAGTGTAACACCCGGTTTCGGTGTTACACCCTCGGTACAGTTCGCGCGCAGCTGTACCGAATGCGAGTCCGGGCAAGGGCCTGGAGATTGAACACAAGACACAGAGACCAGGGTCATTCGATAGGAGATCAAGCGACTGCTTGATTTTATTCAGACTTGGGGGAGTCCTTATCTACCTAACTGCAGCACAAAGATCTCTCCGCCCAGGCAGGTGGGAAATTACCATATTAACAATGGAGAAGATTCCCTGTAGCTAATCATCCAGGCTGGGCAGGGATAGCACGGAAACACACAGGAAGCTTAGTTAACTGATTATAAACTGTCCCCGCCAATGCACCCCAGGATTAAGGGAGACCAGGGGCCCACACTGGAGGAACAGCCAGTGCTCTTAGCTGCTAAGCCATCTCTCCAACAGCTGGAGCAGCTGACTCTCGCATCTCTACTCAGGAGGCTGACTGAAGTTCTCCTGAGAGAGTTCTAAGAAGTGGAACCTTTTTTTTTTTTTTTTTTTTAATATTTTCTGGGACCATCATGAAAATGTTGACGCTAGTTGGGGACGTGTAACTTGCATTGGCCCCAACTCCTTGATAGGAGGCCTTGGAGTCATTTGGGGATTTCATTAACAGGGTAAATTTGGGGGCTCCTGAGATCATGCAGTTTCAACATTGAGCTAAAGTCAGTAGTGAGAGCATCCTGAAGACAGAACACAATGGTGGAGAACTGTGTAGAAACACACAGAGTCCTGGGGAGGGGGGCTCCGCACTCTATCCAGGAGGTGCCCAGTCAGTACTGGGACAAGAGACGAGGATGGTTCAGAAGTAATGGCAGGGTCCAGGTAGGGAGTGGTGCTCTGAGGGTCAAATCTGGAAGCTACAACATGTGTTGTCTTGAGTAGCCGAACAAGTCAACGTGAACTAGCACCGGATTCTATGCCCACGGTGCACGGACAGCCAGAGCGGCCTGGGGGGAAAGCCCTACATTACCCTTGGAGAAGATGAGGCAAAATGTATCCCTCCCCCTTCTCCCGGAGAGTGAAAAGAGCCGTGTGGCCAGCCCTTCCCTTCTGACAAAATTAGGTTTAGACCTATGCTGATGGAGGGCCTCCATGTGATACCCTGGAAGCCCATGCCCCAAGCAATGCCCTATCCCTCTGACTTTTCAGTCTCAACCAACTGCTGTGTTCAGCTTCGTAGGCCCTTAAGGGAAATGCCCGCGCACTGGGGATATGATTCTGTTGTATGCCCGGTATTTTATTATACCACTGGCTGCTTCCAAGCCCCCGGAAGGTGGAAACAGTGAACAGGAAGTGCCCATGGTCACAGGCCCAGTATCCTAGCCCAGTCAAGAACAGGCTACAGACCACCAACCTTGAACACAAGCTTGAGGCAGCCTTGGGTTTCTTTGTCTCTTAAATGATAGAAGAAGAATAACTTTTGGAGGAGAGTTACATTTTTTACACCCCTCCCCATCTGCAGTGGAAACTTTTTTCAAAGAAAGGCTGGTGGAGAAAGCAACTCAGTGAGGCTCTCCTGGAAGTTGCACTGTGTTTGAATAGGAACGTTGGGCTCACACTCCTTCCTGGGTCTAGGTAGAAACCCTTAGGGGTCATTGGGGGAAAACAGACCAAAAGAAAAAAAAAATTAAAGCATGGATGTGATCCAACTGCTCCACTTGGAGGTATTTACCCTGGAGAAATGAAACCATGGCACACAAACACTGGCATGCAAACAGTCTCTTGGTAACATTCCTAAACTGGAAGCAAGCCAGTGTCCACCAGCAGGTGGGTGGATTAACAAACGGTGGCACGTGTGTGGCGGAATACCGTTCAACCGCGAAAGGAATGGGAAGATAAAACAACCTTCACGTCGTTGTGCAGTGGTCATCCCGTCCACCTCGAGATCCTTGTATCTTCAGACCGAAAGTTCACACCCACTGGAAGATCATTGCTTATTTCTCCCTCCCCATTCCCCCTGGAACCTGCCACTTTATTTCCTGCTTCTAGGAAGGTGGCTGTCCTGGGTACTGTAGAAGTAGGACCGTGCAGCATCTGTCCTTTGTACTGGCTTATCTCACTTACCGTGATGCTGGCAAGTTCCATCCTCACACAAATGCATGGGCAACCATTTCTCTCTTTTTCAATGTGGACTACTACCTTTGCACAGCTCTTCCACACTTTGACACTTACCTGTCACTTATCACTGGACGCTTGGATTGTCTTCGTCTTAGGTTGTGGATGATGCTGCTATTCCAGGGGACACACAGATGTGAGCCTGATTCCAGGGGACACACAGATGTGAGCCTGATTCCAGGGGACACACAGATGTGAGCCTGATTCCAGGGGACACACAGATGTGAGCCTAATTCCAGGGGACACACAGATGTGAGTATGCATTCCAGGGGACACACAGATGTGAGCATGCATTCCAGGGGACATACAGATGTGAGCATGCATTCCAGGGGACACAGATGTGAGTATGCATTCCAGGGGACACACAGATGTGAGCATGCGTTCCAGGAGACTCATAGATGTGAGCAAGCATTCCAATTCATTGGGTCTTTGCTCAGAGCTTAGATTGCTGGATGAGGCAGTTGGTGATCTGTGCTTCATTTGTGAGGAATCACAGTACCCCTGCCCACACCCATCCTCTATTTCATACACCCACAGCACAGCTCAAGGGTCCCTGCTCCCCACATCCTTACGAGCACGTGTGTTCTTCTGGTTGACTCTGGTTTAGTTATAATGACCGTGCAGTGTTATCTCACTTTTTGGTTTGACTTGCATTTCCCTCTTGGCTGGTGAGGGTGACCATATTTTATGCACCTGTAAGGTTTGTTTTTTCTTATTGATAAAATATTTTAGAGTTTTCAACAAAATCAAAGAGAATTTAACATGTTACAGTGGCAGTAAAAACCCATTAAGAACAAGAGAATAGTCTCTGGCCTGGGCGAAGCCCTAACATTCTGATTGGGCTGAACTAATCGCTTGACCAAGAGACTGCCCCCAGGGAGGTGGGTGGACTAGCTAGTCCTTCAAGGAGATACTGGTCTTTCTTTCCCAGCATCCCCATCTGTCCCTAACACAGTAGTTCATTTGGCTGAAGCTGCGATGCTTCATAAGCCTGTTTGCTTCGGGTAATTACTCAGGAGAAGTATAACTTCTTTTTTTCTTTCTGGCTCTTTCCTTGGCATGCCTTCTTTGACACTTTGGGTTTCCCCAATATTTTGGGCTTCCTTACTCTTCCTCTGAAGCTGCCATGTGGCTTCTTGTCAGCCTTGGGCCGGACTTTAATGGTGTGTTCAACAGCATGACTTTTCCTCCTTTCTCCTCCTCAGGGGAGCTGCTGGGGTGTAGATTTTGTTTGCACCAGGGGTTCTTCTTTTTAACTGCTATAGAATTGTTCTTGAGCCATTCTTAAATTCTTTTATTAATGAGACTAAGAACCCCAACAGGGAACTCTGATTTACCCTGTATCAGAAGAATATCTGGAACCCCACATGCTCACGCACATGCATGCACACCCCCTCCGTCAACGCAGATCCTGCTCCACCACCCCATACACCCACAAATGCACCCACACCTCATCTCTGAATGTCTTCAGTCTTCAACAAATATATTCTTCCTAACTCCGCGGGGAACAGTTCTGGAGGGTGGGCACATCAACAGCTGCCGTGCTTGTCTCGGGGACCAGTCTGAGACCCTTCTGTGCAAGCCTCCGGCAGCAGTGCTTTTCTGTGTTGGTCAAGCAGGAGTTGGTAGGGGCTGGGAATGTGAGAGGTAGAGGAGAGAAGGAGAAGGAGGTCACATCAGCTATCAAAGAGGTTACAGGCGCCTGAGCAATTCACACATTCCTCGACTTTGCCACAGATCTAATACTTGGCTGGAGGACAAGACCTTGCCCAAGTCGAAGGTAGGTAGGGGT
Organism: Alexandromys fortis; assembly: GCF_014885135.2. Taxonomy (NCBI): domain Eukaryota; kingdom Metazoa; phylum Chordata; class Mammalia; order Rodentia; family Cricetidae; genus Alexandromys; species Alexandromys fortis. Next base: position 2,628,178 of record NW_026067954.1, on the reverse strand, counting down.
GCCTCTTCTTTCCAGTAGGTGGCAAAGCACAGTTCTGGCTAGGCTTGAGGCTTGCTTGCCCTTGGGCCATCTCTAGAAATGCCACCACAGAGATGTTTATTAATCTGCATAGGTTAGAGCTTTCTGAAGCAAAGCACGCAGGCAGTCTGTCTCTACTTTATCGAGCTTTCCATACGCAGAGCCGGAGCAGTAGTTGTGGGTCTGGTTCTGTTTCTATGTCCCACTGTGATGTGTTTGATGTCCCCCATTCCATGCCCCACCCCCAGTCCCACCTGTCTGCTCAGGTGCCTCGGATCTGGTCCAGAATTGGAGATGAATATAAGCCTTGAAGCCTTCAGTCAAAAGTTGCTCCTCTGAGCGTAGACGGTTGAAATCATTTCAGGGATGTGACTCACTATTGACACACATAAGTGTACCATTTCCTCGGATCAGAGGCAGAGCTGCATGTCATTACCTGCATCCCTTTCCATCTTACAGATCTAAAGCCTAACTCAGCCTCTGAAGAAGCAATGTGTCCATTCGTTTAAAATGAACCAAGAGGCTGGAGAGAGGGCTCAGCAGTTGAGAGCACTGACGGCCTTTGCAGAGGACGGTGATTTGGTTCCCGGAGCCCACATGGTGGCTCACAACCCTCCATAATTTCAGTTCCAGGGGATGAATCTTATGCCCTCTTCTGATCTCTGTGGGCACCAGGCATGGATATAGTACATACACATAAGTGCAGGCAAATCATTCAAATTCATAAGATAATACACATAAAATGGTTTGATTATTAAGTGAACTATTAAATTCCCAGAAGGAGTATGTGTCATTGCACTGGGAGATTTCCAGTTGAGAAATGTGACCTCGGAGTACAATTTAGCCAGAGCCTCACTGTAATCGCAATCCTAAACTACTAAAGTAGTTTTGAAAGTCCATGTTGAATGCCTTTGCTCGCTCTTTCTTTCTTTCTTTCTTTCTTTCTTTCTTTCTTTCTTTCTTTCTTTCTTTCTTCCTTCCTTCCTTCCTTCCTTCCTTCCTTCCATTTTTTTTTATTTGTTTGGTTTTTCAAGACAGGATTTCTCTGTGTAACTTTGGAGTCTGTCCTAAAATTTGTTCTGTAGACTAGGCTGGACTCAAACTCAAAAATCAACCTCCCTCTACCTCCCTAGTGCTGGGATTAAAGGCATGTGCCACCACTGCCTGGTCATTTCTTCTGCCCTGGAAATTATAACCTGTTTGTCAGGACCCTGCTGAGCCCTGAATTCTTTGTAAAACCTCTCTTTGCTCTAGAAGCATTTGGGAATGTCCCCCACCCGGTGCTTCCCCAACACCTCAAGGCCACTAAGTACAGTGCAAGTCAGGTCTCATCTTGATGCTTGCAAAGTGTGGCACACAAACGGCCTTTGGTTGTCTGTTCGTGAGTGACTTGGTGCCAGGCTATCTGAGGAGGCGGGAGCAGGTTTTATTGTTCCTTTGGGGTGGAGTATGAGAGACACCAGCCACCAGCCACACACAGAGGCATCCCTGTGCCTGCTGCTCCTGTGGAGGCTGCCCTCCTGGTGTGCTCCTTTTCTCAGAGAGGCAGAGAGAAGGATGAGGGCTGTACTAAGAGAAGCTGCACACTTTCCAGACACTTTCCCAGAAATTTGAGCCTAACGCTAGCACTGTGCCCTGCCAAGTTCCTCTGGGTCATGGCCAGTTTCTGCACCTCCTGGAGGTTTCCGGACTCTGTGGAGACATGAGCTCCCTTGTGCCCAGGCCAGAGATAGGCTGGGGATGCAAGGAGACTACCTGGAGGCAGCTCAGGGGCTGGGTGCCCACGGAATCTTCTCCATGAAGATTGTGGAGAGGACAGAGCTAAAAAGAAGGTGTTATAGAGTCCTGCTGTGCCCACCCAAGCCCAATCCCAGGTTCCTGTGTCTGTCAGCCCACCAAGAGCCACAGGTGATATGGGAGTCTCCTCTGTGTGTTGCTTGTATTGGTTAATGAATAAAGAAACTGCCTTGGCCTGATAGGGCAGAACTTAGGTAGGCAGAGAAGACAGAACTGAATTCTGGGAGGAAGAAAGCAGAGTCAGGAAGAGACGCCATGGATCTGCCGGAGACAGATGCTGGGAATTTTACCTGGTAAGCCACTACCACGTGGCAATACACAGATTAATAGAAATGGGTTAAATTAACATAAATTAGCCAATAATAAGTTAGAGCTAATGGGCCAAGCAGTGATTTAATTAATACAGTTTCTGTGTGGTTATATTGGGGCTAAGCTAGCTAAGTGGCTGGGACGAACAAGCAGCCCTCTTTTTGCAACACACAGGCAAAGTTTGGTCTATGAGACACAGCAGTAACAGTTCAGCCCTTTTCAGTTGTTTTGTTTGTGACAGGGTCTCTTTTTAGCACTGGCTGTTCTGACACTCTGTAGACCAGGCTGTCCTTGAACTCACAGAGATCCACCTGCTTCTGCCTCTTGGCTACTGGCATTAAAGGCCCTGACTTTTCAGTTTTCTTTGATTGGATCTGATCTAATTTAAGGGCTTGATCTTATCGTGATTCATCTCATTTTTCCTTTTCTCTTTATTCTTACCTCCTATCCCAGCTTCAAAGAGACAGCAAAACCTTCTAACAAAAATCCACTGGTATCTAATAACAACAGTTATTACCAAGTGACTATTGTTACTAAGTATTATTTAAATAGCTGTTTAAGTTCTTCGTAGACCTCCCCAAAGGTTACCAAAAATCGTATGACTATATCATACAGAAATAGAAAACAGAAAGGGAAAAAGCCTGTACACTCACAATCCCTTCATTGGGAGCCAGCTACTGGGCATGCTCCCTCCTAGTTAGTGCCTCTTTGGGCCAGCATCTGAGTGGCTGTGGACGCCATGTCCTCTGCTTTGCGCTTCCCCTTTAGCACTGGACTGCCGCATTTTCCACCTTGGAAATATAAACCATTGTAAGGTCTGTAGACCAATAAAGACTGCCATTTCTTTGAAAACTGTCCCTCTTTCAAAAGTCTTGCTTCTGGAAAAACTACTACTTCTCAAGAATGCTGGCACGCTGTCTCCAGGCTCACCTCTGAAGCCCCTTGTCTTTGTCCTGGACTTTGGTTTCCAAGGCTCTGGACAGGGCCCTCATGGAGCTGTCCTCTCTGCAGGGCACAGGGCTTCGTGATTTCACTTGAGGGAATTCAGACACCACTTCTGGTCCTTTGTCCTATTATTATTATTACTGTTATTATTTGCCTCACCTGTGGTAGACATCAAGGGAGGTGAGTGGGCTGGACGACTGTTGTCCAGACTTGGGGAGTAAGCCTGTGAGCCATTTTAACTGGTTCCTGAGCCTCCTGTGGTGGTACACCCCCGACATAAGCCCTGGGAGGTTGAGGCTAGCGGACCCCAGAAGTGAGGCTAGACCTTGATGCACAGTGAGACCCCATCTCAACAAAACTGTTCCCTGATTCATGACGGAGAAAGCTCAACCTGTCTTTGCGCTTTCGGGCTGAACAGTTTTCCCAAATCCTTGAACAAGAAATGAAACAAATCAAGAATCAGGACCTCTTCAACGTCCGTGCTAAGCTAACTCAGATGCCTTTTTCTAAAGGGGCAGGGGGGACATGAGCTCATGAAAGCTTTCTTGGGTGTCCCTATTGCCACGTGATAAGGTCAATGCATTGTCTACGTTGGATTAAAGAGGTATTGCTAGGAAAAAGCCTCATAGGCATCTTCACAAGTAACTTCAGCCGCCATAAACACAGACACCCAAAACCAATGCGGTGTACCTTTGGGGAAAGTTAAGCATTTTCAAAGGTCACTTTTATTGGTTTGGTACTCTGCTTCACCCTGGCTTCAGGACAAGACGTAACTCCATGAGCTGGGGCCGTGATCTGGACCAGTTTGGTCGGTCTTTCAACATTCACCACTGTGGCTCCCAGCAAGGGAAGTGGCGTGTTACAGTAAAGCAAAGACAGGGAGTTCAGGGTAGGGGAACAGGAAAGTCACACCCACCTCTTGCCTGGTACCTTAAAGCCTGTCATCCGGTCCTCCTTGCAGGGAAATGGGCCAGGCGGAGTCTGGACACCTCTTTCCCCAGTTTACCACAGTGAGATCTGATGCCTCTGCCTTCCGATCACAGTTCTCTGTAGCTGTCCCTCTGTGCTGGGAGTTGTTTTGTTGTTGTTGTTGACTTGATTCAAACTATAGTCCAGTCATCTGAGAAGAGGGAACTTCAGTTGGGAAAATGCCTCCGTCAGATTGCCCGTAGGCAAGTCTGTGGGGACATTTTCTTAGTTAATAATTGATGTAAGAGGGCTTAGCCCAGTGTGGATGGTGGCATCCTTGGCAGGTAGTCCTAGGCTATATAAGAAAACTCAGCCGTTACAAGCACTGACTGCTCTTCTGGAGGACTCAGATTCAAATCCCAGCACTGGCAAGGTGGTAGCTCGTAACCATCAGTGACTCTGGTTCCGGGAAACCAACACCCTCTTCTGGCCTCTGAGGGCACCAAGTACACACATGGCCCATAGACACATGCAGGAAAAACACAACATAAAATGTTCATAATTTTTTTTTTTTTTTTTTGTAAGAAGGCAAACTGAACAATCTTTGGAGAGAAAGCCAGTAAGCAGCATTCCTCCATGGCTTCTGCTTCAATTCCTGCCTCCAGATTTCTGCCTTGAGTTTCTGACTTCCCTTTTTGATGGGCTGTAAGTACTAAAACAAAACAAACCCTTAATTCCCCAAGTTGCTTTTGGTTATGGTGCTTATCACAGAAATAGAGAGTAAACTAACTTACCTTTAGTAAACTCAAGCATCAAAATACACATTTTCCTGTTTCTCCGGGTCTTCGTTTTTGCATTTAGTTATTTTTGAATGCTGACCTGATAAAGTGTCAATTCTTAACTATTTCTGGTTAATCTTCCTTTTATTGTAAGAGCCTCAGTTATGAGTCTAGAGATGGAGGCGATAGAGGCTGTATCTGATTTGCTGCTGTTCCCAGTCTCGGGGACAATCAGGGTGGCTGTATGGCTTGTGACTGCAGAGATCCATGCTTGGTTTGGTGCTGTTGTATAATAGCCTGAAATATGAATTACTTTATCTTCCACTAAAAATTCATATTGTGGAACTAGACGTCCTTATCTGTGGAGAATATATTCCAAAGTGCCCCGTGAATGTTCTGTATTGCAGATGGTACTGAATCATGTATACATTATTTTTCTATAGATATTAACACATATCTAAAAATTAATTATAAATCAGATACAGTGATGAACCATAACTCATAAAATGCTGTAGTAAGTGTTATTAATTGTTTATGAATTGACTATTTCTGGAATTTTTGTTACTATTTTCAAATTATTGCCGGCCACTTACAACAGAGATTACAGAAAGTGACACTCTAGGAAAAAAAGACAATTGTGAAAATATACAATCTAAAATCTGCCATTTGAGGTCATCCTGAGAGCCAGAGAGATAGCTCAGTCTGTAATGTGAGTTTGATTCCCAGGACCCATGTAAAACAGTTGAACATGGAGGCTCAGACTTGTAATCCGAACGCTAGGGAGGCACAGGTAGGTGGCTCGCTCTGAGCCCCGTGAAAGATCCCTATGAAAGGCCGTTTCCCAAAACCCAAGGTGGGTGGTGCATGAGGAGAGCCACTTGATGTTGATCTCTGAGCCAACCTGTGCGTGTACACACACACACACACACACACACACACACACACACACACCTACACTGCCCCACACCTGGACACACATATACTATTTTAAAAATCAAGCCATATACTCACTACAATCATAAATATAAAATATTCATAACTGTTATCACGAAGTACATTCATGAGCTTGAACACCCGTTACCACTATCCATCTCTAGAACATCATCATCCCAAAGAAAGATGCTATCCTCATTAAATAATAGTTCTCCATCTCGCTTAGCCAGGAGTAAGGTATCTCTATCCTACTGTCTCCATGATTTGACTTTTCTAGGGTTATCATATAGAATAAACAACACAATATTTGTCTCTTTGTTTAGTTTGCTTAGTGTAAGATGCCATGCGTCAGAATTCGCCGTTCCTTCTTTTAAGCTGAATTCTGTTCCCCTACATGGCTATCTCACAGTTTATCCATCCATCCCTCGATGAACTCTTGGGTTATTTTCACCTTGTGTGCATTGTGAATAATGATGCTATGAATGCCAGAGCACAAGCTGTGACTGTGTTGAATTAATTGAAAAAGGAGGCTAGAGGACCTGGGAGATGACACAGGAGGTAGAACCCTGGTCCTGCAAACTTGACACCCTGAGTTTGATCCTTGAACCTGCTCCTCGGAGTTTTTTTTCATATGGACCTCGACACATACACATACACACACACACACACACACACACTAAAAACAATTGTAAAACTAAAAAAAAATGCAAGGAAACAGAAAAAGACCCTTTAAACACGCAGGCCAATGGGATGAACACTGCAGAAAGGTTTTGTGGGTGTTGAAAGCACAGGGACCATCTGCTCAAGTCACAGTTGCTTCCTGGCTGATTTTTTTTTCCTTCCTGATTTGTTTGATCCAATCTGTTTACCCATGACCAACTATCAGACTTCTTGTTGACGTAGCTGTAGACCTGGGAATGGCAGAGGTAGCAGCCACATTATGTAAAGGAGAGATGCAGGTGCCGGGCATTGCACGGTGTCTCCTGCTTACAGAAATGCTAAGTGTGCCTCTGGCTGTGGCTCATCTCCGAAGCTGGCTGGAAGGTGTGTGGATTCTTTATACAGTTTCCATTCTAATAAGAAAAGAAGAACTGATTGGAAGGTTGTTAAGTAGGCAGTGTATCTTGGATTGAAGGAATAAGGACCCAGTCTAACCCTGGCTTAACCAGCCTTCCCTGACTTGGTCCTCATCGCTGGGAGCTGGCATTCTGGAACCTGGTACAATTCCTTTGGTGTTCCTAGCCCTTGTCTCACCAAGAGCAGGCACCGAAGGCTCATTCCTCATCCCTGCACCGTATGCGTCAATTGCCCCGATGTGAATTCCAGTAAAATGAACTTCCTAAATGGAAGAAGAGAGTAGGGAGGAGCCACCGAGGCTTGTTCCTAGGCAACACCTCTAGAGGCCACCCCCAGATGGCCAGCCCTGGCTGAGACCCAGGTTTGGGGTGGGGAGGCTGTAAAATGATGCTGCCTTCAAACCACAGCCCCCACTTCCTTGTAAGAAATTAGGAATCTGAACCAAAGCGGGGACCTTGGACTTAATAGTGATCCTGAGCCTGGCTTTCGAGTGGTCCTCAACCATCTGCTGAGACATCCTGAGCTGAAGGGGGTGGGGAGAAGGGTGAGTCACTGGGGTCCAGCCTCTGATTGGCTAGGAGAATCTCCTGATCTGGCTAGGGTGGGGTAGGAAAACCAGTTTGGCAACCCTTGGGCAGCAACTGCTTGGCTGGACCATGTTGGAGCACACCCACCACCGACACCGCTGTCCCCACCTCCCCTCCCCCCAGCCTCTCCTAGTCCTGGCAGTGTCCGTGGCGGCTTCCCCAACTGTCTGCAATGTTTGGAAGACAGTCCAGGCTAGACAGACGAAGGGAGACACTCCACTGTGGCAGCCAGCATCGTCTGTGAGTGCCTCATAAAGACCAGGCCATGAAAGCTGCGCCTGGTTTCAGTGAAGCACGTGCCAGAACCCAGGATGGCGACTCTGAGGTGGTTGAGAGCCTGTGAGGCATCTAATCCCTCAGGAAAGCCAAGCTTTCCATGGCCGCTGCCCCTTGCTCTGGCTCTTTAGAAGTGGGCCTGACAGGCTGCTCTTAAAAACCAGCCCTTGTGTGGAAAACAAAACAAAACAGTAGTTCTCAGCCTATCTAAAGTTGTGACCCTTTAATACAGCTCCTCGTGTTGCCATGACACCCAACCAGAAAATTACTTTCGTTGCTACTTCGTAACTGTAATTTTGCTACTGTTATAAATTGTGATATCTGACACGTGACCACTAATGGGGTCATGACCCACAGGTTGAGAACCACTGTTTAGGGGCAGTTGGTCAGATGACAGGTTCCAGGTCAAGATATGCTTCCTTGGGGGATCTGTTGACATTCACAGGGTGCCATGGTTAGAGGTGACCCCTACATGGCAAGAGATCTCACTGGACTAAATCAGGAAGCAGAAGTCACTGGACCCCGCAGAGGAAAGCTAGAACCTAATCATGGCTTCACTGTGAAACAGCCAGGCAGGCCCCGAGGGAAGATTTAAGGGACTCTGCCCCATCGGTGCCCTGGGCTCCTTCAGGGAGACCGCCACGGAGAGCTTCTCGGTGACAAGCTCCCAACAGCTTCCAGCAGCGCAGGGACATTTAATATATATTATTTTCCCCTAAAAGAGTTTCTACCGTTTTATAATATTGGTGGATCCTCAGCTCAGTTTGTGGTTTTCAGGGCTAACCTTGTGTCTTCCACAGAGCAAGGGATCCCCTCCACAAGAAAGCTTGAGGCAGTAGCTATTATGAAGCTGTTCCCAGGGATGGTTCATGCCCTTTGAACTCTGCGGTAGATAGGTCAGCCCTCATGAAGCTCCTAGAATACCCGATGCTATTTTTTAGTTTTATTTGCCCTTACTGGCTTGGAACTCACTGTATAGAACAAGTTGGTCTCAGACTCCGCAATCCTCCTCCCTCCTGTCTCTAGGATTACAGACATGGGCCAGTATGCCTGATGAGCACTGGACTCTGATATTGAGGAGCCCAGGATCCAAGGGACAGGGACAATCAAGAAAGAGAACAACTCTGAGAAAGGCGGTGGGTACCTGAGGGTACTCCATTTGATACTTGACTCTTCAAGGTAACTTTCCCTTTCTGGTATTGTTCTTAACGCTGGATGGAGCATTAAGGGCAAGGCTATCTGGCGACCCCTAGAGCTCAAAGGCTGCAGAAGCTCTGAGGCTTGGGCAAGGCGTCTCTAGCGCCTGAATTCTCTCCGCCCTATAATGCCTAATTGACTATTAGGAACAGATCTGAGACGGTTGATGCAGGAAAGCAAAGGCATCAATACTGCTCGATCTCCACGGAACTGTCCTGATCCAGTAAAACAGATACAAAACAAAGAGAACCATGGCCATGTGCTGAAGCCTGTCTAAGGAACAAACTCAAGAAACAGAACAGTCTGGAACAGCCTCTCACAACCTCGATAAACAGAACGTCCCTCAACTTCCACAGCTGTGGAAAAATGGGAAACAAGGACTTGTGGGGCGGGAGTCAGAGCCCAAATCGTCACTTCTCAGGCTGTGTGTGTGTTCGTGCGTGCGTGCGTATGCGCGCGCGCGCGCGCGCTCAGCTCTCAGGAAGCTAAAGGGGCTGAACTCTAATCCCAGCACAAGAATTCTAGACTTCGGCTCACAAAGATGCCGGTGGCCAGACAGTGCTGGCTAGCGATGGAAATGGCTGGGTGGGGGGCTACCAAAGCTGGGCTTGGTGGGGTAGAAACTACCAGGACCCGCTGGAGGTCAGAAAAGAAAGGGCTGGAAAAGGAGGAGCATGCTGAGAGCCAGGGGTAGTTGGTTGTTTTTACTACCAAATAAACACACAGTGGTTTATTCTTCCTTTTAAATCCCCAGCCTTAGCTTGGCTTATTTCTAGCTAGCTTTTCTTAACTTAAACTATCCTGTCTATCTGTTGCCTCTGGCCCTTTGCCCTTCTCCATTTCTGAGTCACTTTCTTTCCTTCTTACTTCATGACTTGCTGTATAGCTGGGGACTAGCCCCTGGTGTCCTCTCTCCTTTTCTTGGACCTCAGTCTCTTCTTCCCAGATTTCTCCTCCTATTTATTTCCTCTGCCTGCCAGCCCCGCCTATCCTTTCCCCTGCCTGCCTATGGGCCATTCAGCTCTTCATTGGGTCAGTCAGGTGTTTTAGACAGGCAAAGTAACACAGCTTCACAGAGTTAAACAAATGCAACATAAAAGAATGCAACACATCTTCACATCATTAAAACAAATGTCTCACAACATTAATGAACATAATGTATCTTAAAATAATATTCCACCACTTCCGGGGGTCTAACTACCTCGTGCGGAAGAGAGGTGAAGTCTGGGTTGTAGCGTGGGGTGACTTGGCAGGTTCACACACTGATCGCTGGCTGAGCTAGGAAGCCTACTCCATGACTTCTGAGCCAGCACACCTGCTGCTCAGCCTTGCACCAACCAGATTGCTCTTTACATGTTTCACCGTGGCAGAGTAAATGGAGACTGGCTGCAATCTTTATCTTATAGCCATGATGAAGCCGGATGGTGACCTTGCCTTGGTGACTGATTTGAGGTGGGAAGTATTTTGGAAAAGTCGGTGGTAATCAACACCAATTTTGCCGAGCTTGCTGGGAACAAGGGCTCCTGCTTTTTCTCAGTGTATACAGACCTGCTCAGCTTGGCCCTAGAAGTTCTGTGGCTCCTTTGCTCATGTGGAAACAGGAACAGAGGCAGGTGATTTACTCAGTCTTGGTACATTTCTTGAGTTCCTGGATTAAGCTTCATCTGACGGCCTCCCAGGACATTTTAGACATAAAAATTGAATTATTATTTTTAATTTTATTATTATTATTTTTTACCTTACAAACTTGGGTCTGATCTCCACTGATCTGCAGTACAGACAGTGGAAACCCAGCTGTGCCTGTCATTCCCATCAATGGTGTTCCTCTGGCCTTGTTCATCATACTCAAGCAGATACACCTTTGCCGGGGTCCTCCAATGATGTCCCTAGAGTTCAGCAGAATCAGAAGCCTGTTTACTCACTGCGCAGGAATAGCACCATATTCCAAGGACCACGGTCTGCTTCAGGGGAGAAGCAAGATCAGCAGGACACAGTTTTTGTTTTCAAGGAATTTGCAGATTCAGGGCGTGTTATTAAATGACCACAGCGTGTAGAGTTATGTGCACTTATGCAAGTCTGTGGAAAATGCAAAATATGCCTGAGGGAAAGAATTCTGCCTGGGGAGGTGAGGGGAGCCACCAAGGGTATGATCTGGGTGACGAAATGACAGTGAGGATGGAGGCAGGCTATGCTCCTGTGATGCCGTCTTGTCCTTGCTTTAGGTGGCAATGGTTCTTTGGTGTCCCTCTCCCATGGGTTGACTCTTTCTAAACTCATAATGCCTCCTACCTAGAAGCTGGATTTAGCTAATCTCCCTGATGATAAACTAAAGTCATTTGGCCACATGGGCTAGCCTGGGCTCTCTAGCGTGAGTAGAGATGAATATGTTATTTATCAGACTGGGGATGTAGTTCAGCTGTTAGAGAATTGTTAGTGTGCTTGCTTAGCACATGTGATGTCTTGGGCTTGACCCTCATCACTGCACAGAACCAGTGTGATGGCTCATCCCTGTGCCTCCAGCAATCAGGGGTCGAGGCAACTGTTGGCTACTTAGCAAGATCAAGGCCAGCCTAGGCTACTTGAGACTCTGTCTTAATAATAATAATAACAACAATAATGATGATGATGGAATGAAAAATACCATTGCGCCTGGGAAGAGGGTTCAGCAGGTAAAATGCTTATGATCTGAAAGCAATAAAGGCTTGGATCTCCTGGACCCATGTATCTACATTTATAACTCGGCATGGCAGATGTGTCTGTAATGCCCGTGTTGGGGAGGCTGGGACAGCTGTGTCCTCAGAGCTCACTGGCCTACTGTTTTATCCAGTCAGTAGCTCTGGGTTCAGTGAAGGGGCTTTGTCTCAAAAACTAAGGTGGAGAGGGCTAAGCAAGATACCTGATTTTGACCTCCGGCCTCCATATACATGTATGCATGTCTGTGTATGTATGCATACACATATCATACATACACATATCACACACTTGATTTATTTATTTGGTTGTTGAAGGAGGGCTGCTTGTTTGTTTCCTGAAATAAGCACACAATAACTGTATTAATTCAAACATTGCTTGGCCTATTAGCTCATGCATATTTCTAGATAGCTCTTACATCTTAAATTAAGCCATTTCTATTATTTTATATTTTACCATGAGGCTTATGGCCTACTGGCAAGGTTCTGGCTGGTGACTAGCGTCTTTCTCCTCTGGCAGCTACAAAGCATATCACTGACTCTGCCTTCTTTCTCCTAGTGTTCCCGCCTAGCTCTATTCTGCCCTGTCACAGGCCAAAGCAGCTTCTTTATTCATTAACCAATAAAAGCAACACATATCCAGAAGGACTTCCCACACCACTTGGTTGTTTTGAACTTTTTTTTCTTTTGAGAATATAAGTTTTACATAAGCAAGTTAGCCAAACCACAGTGAGTTGTCTACCATGTGGCGTCTTCCCACTTGGTCACCCTGAAATGGCCCTGGATCTAGACAGATGAGGGTCTTAAGCACATAAACACATGTGAACCTTTCAGGTAGGCAGTGTGGTAGAGATCTTCCAGCTTTTCATTCCTTCCTCTTGGGAACACTTGGGCTGATTTAAATCGGGGCAGGGTGAACTTCTGTACAAAGAATACACACGAGAATCTACTTTAGAGATAGGTTTAGTTTTATTTTATACAGATCCAATGTAGAGCATAAGAGGGAAACTAAACAAGACCCCAGTGAGTCGTGACTGTTCCTGGGGAGGGCGGCAGTCACTGCGGCACACCTCTTCCCCCAGCTCAGTCTGAAAGCCTCGCAGTTCAGGTACACCTGGGTAAAGGTGAGAACAGGCACTCTGATTGCCTTTAAAGGAATAGCGTTGGCCCTGGCAGGCTCTAAGTGTGGCCTCAAACTTCCATTTTTGAAAAAAGAACTAGAAACCGTGTGTGATGGTCATACTGGCCTGTGGCCTGTGAGTGCCCACACATACATCATATATATGCATACATGTATGTTTTGGGGACTGTAGAGCCTCAGACCCTGAATTTTCTATGACCCCCTGCCTGCCAGAGTAAACAACTTGTTTTCCCATGCTTGCAGCTGCTCTGAGCACGAGACCCTCCCTGATGGCAGAGGAGTGGTTTCTGGTGGGGTTGCAGCTGAAGGATCCCGAGAGCTAGGGCATGGCCATTGGTCAGGAAAGGCACTATATAAGCTTCCCTGGAAGGCAATAAAATTGGCATTCTTGGCGTTCAAGATGTTCAAGGATGACCCGTGTCTCTGTCTGTGTGTGTTTCAATTTCCAGCCCCTTTCCCAGCTAGTGAACTGTCCCATGGTAGACAGACCGTACGGTACAGGTGGACTGTACACATATGCTTACATATCACACACATGCAAGAAAAGGAAAAAACCCAAAGATTCCAAAGTCAGTGCTTTTATTGGTAAGTCTTCCTCTGTAGCGCCAGTTCCCAAATAATGACATGAGGACAACGTAGACTTAAGCAATCCACCCTCCTACTTCAGTCTCCCTAGTAGCTAGGACTGAAACTGTGACTCATGTCATTGATTTCTGACACCTTTAAAGTCTGTAGACCCGTTAGTAAATACAGGGGCCTGGAGAGAGAGGGGGGGGGCACTGGGTCCCATGAAGGTAGTCGTGTGCTGGTGTCGTGACTGTTGCCCCATCTCCTCCATTCTGAAGACTTTCTCAGCCATCTGCCTGTCCTTCCAGCTGGTGGGAATGGGAAGGGATCTACCTCCCTGGCTCTAATGCTCCGTGACCCTCCGCTTCAGCAAGGGCCTGTGGCCTGCCCAGGGGCTCTGTCATGTCAGCTCTAGGGGGTTTACGTCTGCCTGATTTTCAGTGAGGAGAAACACAGGACAGTGTTCTTGGCTACGAGACGCTAGGTTGCTGGACAGGAGACGGGACATTTGTTCACACCAACTGTCCTGGTTGTCCTTGTTGTTTCTTTTCTCTCCCTTTGATGCCTAGGGTACCAGGACAAGAGTTTGGCCACCATAGCTGAGATGCCTATTGAGTAATTATAATTAATTACTTCATTGTAATGAACGCCTATAAAATTAAGTTGCCTATTAAATGCAATTGAGAAAGGGAAGAGGAAGCATAAGCCTGGGGCGCCACCTAGAGGAGGAGGTGTCCCTGTGCTTACTGCTACTGCAAAAAACGACATCACTCTGAAATCTAAAACTTGGTTTTATGAAAATCTAAAACTTCACACACACACACACACACACACACACACACACACACACACACTGGGATGGAAAGAACATGAATAGCCATTCACGTCCCAAGACTTGTTTCTTCTTTATTGTTTCTTCTTTACAGGGCAATTCTGCTACCTGCTGTCAACATAGTTTACAAACCTTTTCCCCACGGCTGCAGCAATGGCACCTGCCTGAAACACCAAAAGCAATTCCTGCTCCTCCCCAAGAGCCATACACACGCATGGGCTACTATTCAGAGAGTCTTCTTTTTGTCTTCTCCGTCTTTCTTTAAAACATGGAAATGAACACCGAGAGGCCCCGAAGGACAACCGATCTTCATTCCTTGTTGATGTCTTTCAGCTTGTTCCTGATCCAGTCCCATCTAAGGCCAGAGATTCTCACACCAAAACCTCCATCTCTAACTCTTTCCCAAACCCAGCCTGTGTCATCCCAGGGTCTGTTAGGACAACTCACCTAGACCCCTGATCTCCCCTCAACCTGTTCCACATACAGCCTTTTCTAGCTGGGCTCAGAGAAGCAGCCCAGAATTCAGCCACGACTCATCTCTCTGCCAACTCCGTCCACCAGGGACTTTCCAGGCTTCACCTCGAAAGTATTTCTAGAACCTGACAGTTGCTCACCGCCTCAGTGCGGCTCCCAGACCTGTGTCAGCACGATGCCCTGTCCCAGGTTCCTGCAATAGCATCGTTGCTGGCCTCCCTGATCGCCTCTTTAGTGGACTGCAGTGGAGCGCCCCTCGGATGTGAGATGACATTTTCCCTCTACTGGAGAGCTAGCAGCGCCCCCCCCCCCCCCCCCCCCCCCCCCCCCCCCCCCCCCCCCCCCCCCCCCCCCCCCCCCCCCGTATTCTAAAGAAAAGCTCAAAGGCCTCTGAGTTACAAGGCTCTACATGTCCTGTAGTCAGGCAGCCCGAAGCCCTTCACTATTGGCCCAGCTCACTGCTGGGCACACAGGCCTCCTCGCTGCCTAAGCTGTGTGCTGGCTGCCTTCTGCTCGTCTCCCGGGTGCCTGCACATGCAACTCTCACTTCTTTCAAGTGCTTGCTCAGCAGTCACCACCCCGAGAGAAGCGCCTGGACAAGTGCTCACACCCACCAATGCATACGCGGAGTCTGTTTGCTCTGTTCTCTGGAGCTAGGGTAGAGTGGTCACAGTAACACCCTTTGGCTTAATTAGAAGTCGGGTATTGTGATGTCCTGGGTTGCCTGGGATCATGCCAACCTACACCTGTTACCCCAGTGTGATTAAGTGTCGCTTCTACGTTTCAGAAGTGTTATGGTTTGGATGATAAATTCCATGGTTGTCCTAGGGGCAACCTCTGACACACTTGGCTTCCTCCCTAGCTCTCGTCAACAACTGCTCCTAATCACCTCATTGCTTTCTGCTGATCCATGGAGCCGGCAGCAAACACCTTTGAACTTTTCCTCAGTCCTCCGCCCACCGTTCTTTGCAACACATGGGCATGGGTGGACAGACACACAAACACATACTTCTGTGATACTCTGTGGAGATCGAAGGTAAACTATGTAAGGGCAGCTTCTTGACTACCGAATGCTGTCTTTTCCAAAAGATACAGTTTCATGTAGTGCAGGCTGGCTTTGAACTTGTTATGTAGCCAAGGGTGACCTTAAATGCCAGATCCTCAATCCTCCTGCCTCTACTTCCCAAATGATAGCATTATGGTCATGCATGACCATGCCTGGAACTCTAACACACTCTCTCTCTCTCTCTCTCTCTCTCCCCACCCCCCTCTCTCCCTCCGTATGTGTGTCTGTCTCCCCTTCCCAGAAGAACTTATTGCCATTTAATTAACTTTCGTGTGTGATTTCAAGATAACAGGACACAGGTACCCCATTATCCTTAATCTTTTCCTCAGCTCTCCCACTTAAAAAAGCGGCTTCAATGACAGGCTGCCTGGTGGACTTTCCCTTCCCCAGAGCGACGCAGCCTCCGATTGCACCACATCAGTGACAGTGGCAGTTTCAGTCTTGGTTTTGGCAGCATTTAACAAAATGTGACTGTTTTTGACCAATGTCCACAATTGATCAGCATCCCCTGGGTAGAAGCACTGATTCCTCTTTAAGTGGTAATGCCTCCTACCAACTTTCCAAAGTCGCCTGGATATGGTGTTTATTATTCTCTAGTGACACGTGCCACCTGCATTACCCCAGCCTCCAGGTTGCTTCTGGCGTGTACCCATGCACCTATGGCTGTGGCTTCTCGTGGGTCCCAAGTTTCTGGATCTTCCTAAATCTGGACGGCATGGTGGTACCAAAAGGAAAGAAGCCGGGTGTTGTGGAATATTACTTAAACAGGTGTAGCACATCTTTGCCTAGTTAATGTTGTAGAACATTACTTTAACTGTGTGAAGGTGTGCTACATTTGTTTACGCTGCATTTGCTTAAATTATGTAAAGATGTTTCACCTTGCTTGCCTAAGGCATCTGACTGGTCTAATAAAAAGCTGAATGGCCAATAGTGACGCAGAGGAGGGACGGGTGGGGCAGGCAGGCAGAGAGAATAAGAAGAATCTAAGAGAAAGAACAAGGGAGAAAGTGAAGGAGACTTCTGGGGCCAGACAGACACGGAGTATTCTGGCTATTTTGCTTTTCTGACCTTCAGGGTCAAACCCCATTTCTGTCTCTGGGTTTTTATCGATCATGCTTCACACATGGACACATACACATAAAAATAATAATTTTAAAATGAAAACAGTTTCAGCTGTGCAAGATGAAAGAGTCCTGAAGATGGGGGGTGATGCCATTCGCATAAGGTTGTATATGTCCTCAATACCACTGAACTGCACACTTAAAAATGGGTAAAATGAGACATTGTATGTAATTAAAAAACATCAAGAAAAGATCAGCCGGAGTTAAGGCAGCATTTATTCAGTTTGTAATTGTATTGTGTAAGGCATACAGTGCTGGCTATCCACAAAGACACCATTTCTTCTAAGGCCTTCAGTGGTTGGGTTTTTAATCTAACACATCATGTTAGGCAGTTATAAAGTGGACAGAACCTAATGCATTTTGCCTCGTCAAGGCTTGGTCAAATGCAATCACTGTCACAGTGGTGCTGCCCTGAAGGTCACCTGGCCACCTGTTCTGTGTGGCCTGGCCAAGTAGGGGTGGGCTCTGTGCTTGTGATCTCTTCAGGCTGTGTTCTGAATGATCACGGCAATGCCTTGACCACCTCCAATACAAGCCGACCCCACTGCATATTTTCCACCTCGGCGCCTGAAAAAGAACAAGAAAATAGTTATTGGCGCTGGTAAAATGGCTCAGCAGGCAAAGGAGCTTTCCACCAAGCATAGTGACTGAGTTCAATGCCCAGAACCCACATAGTGGAAGAAGAGAACCATTTCCCTATGAGTTGTCTTCTGACCTCCACACACATGCTGTAGCATGTGCATATACCCACCATGCACACACACATACACACACACATAAAAAAATTCCATTAGACTAATTAATTAAATAGTATTAATATTCATTCATAACCAACTCATCTTCCAAGTCCTTTCCCCAATCCTTAATTTTGCTTTATGGTCACAGTAGATAAAAGAACCCAGAGAGCAGGATATTCTTACTAAAAAAATGAACAATAGCAGGTGATGGTGATGCACGCCTTTAACCCCAGCACTTTGAAGGCAGAGGCAGTTGGATCTCTAAGATCAAGGCCAGCCTGGTCTACAGAGGGAGTTCCTGGTCAGCCGAGGCTACACACAAGAGGGAGAGAGTGTAAGAAGAAGGCTTCAGGCTTCAGGACAGAGGAAGGGAAACACATGAGCTTCGCCAGGCTGAGGAAAAGCAGCAAATGCAGGAGACGTTTACAGAAATGGGGGTGATGGGGAGGAGGGCAGCAACCCCGCACATGACTTCAGACTCCTGGGTCACTGTGGAGTGATGCAGCTGATGTAGTTGTCTATTGGAGGAGCGAGTCACTTAGAGTAGACCCTGAGAAATTACCCAAGCATGATTTTTCATGTCAATCACTGACCCCCATCTAAAGTTTTTCTTATTACAGCTGTGGACACTAAAATGCAGAGCCACAGAAGCAGGCACTGTTGGTCACCAGCACCAGGGTGGCCCAATGTGCATGGCTCTCTCCGTGAGCACTCCCTTAGAGTGCTTGTACAGTGCACACAGCAAACTCCAGAGAGAGCTTGCAGGGTTACTGATATGGGATTCCCCTCTGTGTGCTATGAATACCATTGGTTAATAAAGAAATTGTCTTGAGCCTATAGCAGAGCAGGGCAGAACAGAGCTAGGCAGGGAAAACTAAACTGAATTCTAGAAGGAAGGCGTTTGGAGAAGCTATGGAGCCAAAATTTTGCTGGTAAGCCACAGCACCGTGGTGATACACAGATTAAAGGAGATGGGTTCATTTAAGATATGAATTAGCCAGAAATACACTTAAGCTATTGGCCAAACAGTATTGCAAATAATATGGTTTCTGTGTGGTTATTTCAGGGCTGAACAGCCAGGAACAAACAAGCGGCCTCCTACTACAGGTTACTAACAAGCTGACCAGCTCTTCTGCAATGCCCAGTGCAAAGTGTCTCCTAAATAATTTGTTTCTCATCAGAACCAGTGCAGGGGATATGAAGAAGGAAAAACAGGATTGTGATGAAAAAAACCTAAACTCATGTATTTCTATTTTTAAAAATGCCATATTTGGGGTCGAGAGAGATGGCTCAGTGGTTAAGAGCACTGGCTGATCTTCCAGAGAACCTGGGTTCAATTCCCAGCACCCTCATGGCAGTTCACAACTGTTTGTAACTTCAGTCCCAGGTGATCCAATTCCCTCTTCTGAACTCTCCGGGCACCAAGCACAAACATGGAACACGTACATACATGCAGGAAAACACTTACACACTAAAATGATAAAAGGAATAAATTTTCAAAGAAAGTGACACATCTAGTGAGTACCTTAATTCGTAGACCAAGTGTGCGGTGATTCTGGATCCAGAGCCTCCCAGTGGGTGACCCAGGGCAATGGCACCTCCATTCACATTGCTCTTACTGGGGTCAAGATCCAAGGTCTTCTGAACAGCCAAGTACTGGGGAGCAAAAGCTTCATTCACCTTAGGAGAGAGTTAAAACCCACAGAATCATTCCTCGAAGCTTGTTTGTAACAAGAAGATCTAGACCTGTAGACGGCGACTCCCTGTTTCTTTTTATTTCAATTAGCTCACAATGTTATCTAAATTTATCTTTAATCACTCCATGTAAAGACTGTAGGTCCTCAGGGTGTGTGTGTGTGTGTGTGTGTGTGTGTGTGTGTATGTGTGTGTGTTGTAGTATATGTGGAAAGAACTAGCACCCAGGGGTAGCTTTTGTTATTATTTGTCAACATAATTATGTTTAAGGTCATATAGAATTATCTTCCTTTACAAATAGGTTTAAAAGGGGGCAGAGGGCTGGGTGCGGTGGCACACACCTCTAATTCTAGCCATCTGGAAGGCTGAGATGGGAAGATTCCAAGTTAGAGGCCAGCCTGGGCTTTATAGGCAGAATGGACCTCTTTCAAAATAAGGAGTTATATATTTACTAATTGACACGTCAGATCAACAGCATTCCTTAAAGACAAGCTAGCTGCAGTGCTCTAAGTAGATGCGTGCTGGAGTAGATACCACAGAGCCCAGAGGTTTAGGAACTAGATGGAAGGTTTAGGAACTAGATGGATCATTTCTCAGGAGGACGTGACCTTGTGTGTATTTTCAAATATTTACAATTGAATTTCCAGAGCAAAGTTCAATTCATTTCCCAGTTTAAATAAAGCCATGGCTAGACAGTGTCTACGTGCATTCCCTAACACAGCGGGTGTGCCCTAAGTGGCTGCTATTATTACCTAGTACTAAGCCACCCTTCCAGGAAGACACTGACAGACAAGAACACACCATCATTGCCTAAGGTGCGGGCACTGGGAACTGTGTTAGAGGTGGCACAACTGCCCAGCACCCTTCACATCACAGTGACACCGGCCACCTCCCATTTAAAAAAGTTGGGTGTGGCTGCATTTTCATCTAATCTCAGTGGGGAGGTAGGGATGGGAGGATCCCTCAGTCTTGATGACTAGCCATTTGTGAGAGATCCATTTCAAAAAATAAGGTAGAAAGAGAAACACACACAGATAGACAAGAAACACAAAAAATAAGAAAAGCATTTTAATACAGCGGGGGACATGCCAACACAGAGCATGCACAGTCAATACACACGTGGGCAGAAAAGTCAACAGCACTAAAACATGAGCTACAAGATAGCAAGCGAAATCATTTACGATGTAAAAGAAGGAAACACTTACATCTACCAAATCCATGTCCTTAAGACTCAGTCCAGTTTTCTTCAATGCTCCATTGATAGCAGGGACTGGGCCTATATAAGAATAAAGGAATTAGACGGAAACATATGCTCTCTTGTTATTCATAGGCCGGACTTCTTTAAGGCAGGTGTGTGGTGTATACCTGCAAGCCCGACCCTCAGGAGGCTGAAGTGCAAGGGTCGTGAGTCTGAAATCAGCCTGTTTATACAGTTAGAACTTACCACGCAGAACAAATTCCTCCTTCTAGAATATACAAGGAAATGGTCACAGATAGGAAAGGGGGACAAAGGTGCAAAGCTGAGAATAGTCAACTGCGGGTGAGAGACCCACATGAGATAGTCTTCCTGGCGTTAGGACTTTGAGCAGCCAGGGGCCACATGCAGGATTTACAGTTATAGATTATACTGACCTCAAATGCCCCAGCAGACCAAGAGTTCTAAGGTGTATACCATTCATTCACTCTGAACTTTAGCCCATTTGGATCAAAGGCAGGGAACACAGTGGCCCTTCCACAAGCCTGGCAGAGAGGAAGCTGTGGGGCACTCAGGGGAAAGGTACCTGAGGGAAGAACCTTTCTTAACTCCAATAGTAAGTGGGGTAACACAGCCCATAAATCAAGAAATGCAAACCGACCTAACCAGGTCTGAAAGAAGCGCTGGCTCCCAAGTCTGCTGACCACCAGTGACGATGTGATGTTTCTATAAGTTCTAGCAAATCAATGCTTTTCCCAAACAGCAGGACGTCTGCCTAGAGACGATTCCCTCCTCTGCTTATCCCTTTAGGAAGAAAGTGTGCAAACTCTACTGTGAAGGCAAGTGGCTGAACAACTTGTGATGGGTTTCAGTCAGTTCAAAGGCTTTTTGGACCTTTACCAAGTGTGACCACTCAGATAACACAGTTCAGTCTAAAATGCAGTTCCGAGTAGCTACTGATTTATTAGAATCTAACTTCAGATGCTTTACATGTCCAAGACATGAAAAACGGGATGATTATTAGTATGGGTAATATTGTCAACTAGACAGGATCTAGAATCACCCAGGAAACACAACTGTGAGGGATCAGTTAGATAAGGTTAGCCTCTGGGCACACCTGGGAGAGATTATTTAGATGAGGTGGGATGACCCGCCTTAAGGGTGGGTGACACCATTCAGCAGACTGGTGCCTTGAAATAAAAAAGAGAAAATGGGCTGACCACTAGCCTTCACTTCTCTGTGTCCAGACTGCAGACATCATGTGACCAGCACCTGACGTTCCTGTTGTTGTGATGGACTTAAACTGAGAGCCAAAAATAAGGCCTTCTTCCTTAAGTTTTCTTTTTTCTTTTTTTGGTTTTTTGAGACAGGGTTTCTCTGTGGTTTTGGAGCCTGTCCTGGAACTAGCTCTTGTAGACCAGGCTGGTCTCGAACTCACACAGATCCGCCTGCCTCTGCCTCCCAAGTGCTGGGATTAAAGGCATGCGCCACCACTGTCCGGCTTCCTTAAGTTTTCTTATGGCTGTGTATTCTGTCATAGATATGAGATAAGTAACCAATGCAGGTGTTGGATGACCATGTGCTTTGCAGGCCTTTGGAACTGCTTTTTTTTTGGGGGGGGGGGGGAGGTGGGTGTATGTGGAAAGATTTGGAGCTCTGGGCTGGGAAAGCCACTGTGTATTGTAGACAGAGCTTGATGGGCTGACCTAGTGGGTTCTGGAACATAAGGGGCTGAAACATAGACAGTGGACCTGCCTCAGAGGGGGAATGGGACTCATTAGGAACTGGAGTGGGAACGGCAACCAACACAGGTGTCAACAGTAAAGCATCCGTTAGCATCCATCACCTAGCACGGTTAGGGAAGGGTCAGTCGGCTTTTCACCACTGCGATGAACACCGAGACTATTAGCTTAGGACGGCAAAAGGGAACGAACAACTGAAGGTGCTGAGACATTGTCAGCTTCCCTGTCTGCAAGAACACCAGCAGGCCTGCCTCGGTCTGCTCAGGCTAACTTGGAGTCTGTGAGTGTTCTAGGTCATCTTCTGGTCCTTGCCGGGCCCCTCTGGGAAACGCTCTCCCCAGACACGCATGTTTATTTAGTGAGACTCAGGAAGGTTTGTGTCCTTAAACAAAAGACCTTATTTCTAGCTTGAGTACTTACTATTAAAAGCTTTAGGCTCTTGCTGGGTTTTAGAGTTAATTAAAAAAATCCTTTGATGGGCTGGAGGGATGGCTCAGTGGTTAAAAGCACTTACTGCTCTACGGAGGACCCACGTTCAGTTCCCAGCACACACCTGTTGACTCACAACTCTTCATAACTCCAGTTCCAGGGGATCTGATACCTACCTCTTCCGAACCTTCACAGGTAGTAGGCATGCATGTGTATACAAACATACATGCAGGAAAAACATCCATGTATGTAAAATAAAAAAAATCTTTTAAGAAATTTTTTGAATTTCTTAAAATTAACTTTTTTCTTCTTAAAAAATTTTAATTTTGTGTGTGTGTGCATGCGTACGTGTGTGCATGTGTGTGTGCACGTGCTCACTGTGTGCGTGTATGTGCGTGCACGTGCACAGATGCAGCACCCACAGAGGCCGGAGGCATCAGACCTTTCTGGAGCTGGACTAATAGGCAGCCGTGATGTGGCTGTGGGACTGATCTCAAGACCTGTAAGAACAGTGCAAGCTCTAAACCACTGGCTCATCGCTCTGCTCCCTGATCTTTGTCTTTCTTAGTTTACATATATGGCTATTTCGCCTGCATGTATGTCTGTGCATCATGTGTGTGCCTGGTGCCCATAGAGGCCAGAAGAGGGCATCAGATCTCCTGAAACTGGAGTTAAAGGTGTTTGTGAGCTGCCATGTGTGTGCTGGAAACTGAACCCTGGTCTTTTGGAGGAGCAGCCAATACTCCTAACCACTGAGCCAGCTCTCCAGCCCTCTGGCCTTGTCTTTTTAAGCATGAAAATCATTTATAAAAATGAATCCAAATTAAGATAAAGCTAACGTTGCTCCATCCAGCTCAATGAGCTCCCACATACCCCCCCCCCCACTGTACCCCCACAAGCTCCACAAGAGTGTATTCCTACAGCTTTGTGCCTCTTTGAGCAGTCACTTGTCCTGCCAAGTCCTGGTGACAGCTATTCTGCAGAGGAGCGGAGGTACTGGATCCGCAAGCAGGCTGCTCTAACCACATCATGACTTCACTGTGTAATTTTGTTTCCTTCCTTTCCTGTGGTGCTGGGGACCAAGCCTAAAGTCTAACACATGCTACACAAGGGCTCTACCACTGAGCTGTAACTCCAGCACCCTCTATTTTCTGTGCCAATTTTTAAAACGGATTCCTATAATTTTTAATTATGTGTATATATGTGTGCATGCTTTCTCTTTCTCTTTGTGTGTTCATACGCGCACATGTGTGCATGTGCATATGTGTAGAGTGCCCATGGAGACGGGGAGAATCAGATTCTTCTGGAGCTGCAATTACAGACAGTTGGAAGCCGCCTGACATGGACGCTATAAACCGAACTTGGATATACAAGAGAGTATGCACCCTTAAACACGGCACGCTGTCTAGCCCCTGTGGGATGACTTTTAAATACTTCAGACAGACAGTACACTATGACTGCTGCCTATAGAGGACTTGCATGGTCTTGGTCCTGTCATGTGGAGGACGGTTCTTCATAAAGATGACCTAAGTGAGCCCACCAGGGATCTTGATTTGGTTGCTTTTCCAAGACTCTGAATGCCCAAAAAGACCCAACTCTAGTCAAAAGAACAGAACAGTTTTCATGATAAACTCACCAATACCCATGATACTGGGATCACATCCAGATACGTGGTAGCCCACAATTCTGGCCAGTGGTGTGAAGTTATGCTTTTTGACAGCTTCTTCACTAGCTATGATAACAGCTCCAGCACCGTCAGACACCCCCTTCAAAACAAAACCAGCAGATTAAAAACAAGAGCCGTAAAAGAAGTGAGGTAAGGTTCGAACTAATGGTGCAGCAGATCACAGAGTAGAATAGGGTTAGGGCCGTGCACAGGAAGCGCTGACCAATGTGTTGGATGCTGGTGGAAGCACTGTGGGGACCCTGGGGGACTTTAGAGATCCTTTAAGCGTGGAATGAAACCTCACCAAAGGACAACGGAAAGGAATGCAGAAAGAGAGGGAGAGAGAGAGAGAAAGAAAAAAATTAAAATCTTTACATCAGATACATATAGATGTAAAAAAAAATACGACAAATTATTATGTAAGAAAGCAAAAGGAAAAGGCATGAGGTATGAAAACTAAACTTCATAAGCCCAGAGGATTTCCTTTCAACGGACTGAAAAGATGAAGAAATCAGATTATCAGGATCCCTGGCTACAGGTTTCATGTTAGACTACAAAAAGTCAAATTAACAAAAATATAAACATTACCAGTGTAAGATAAACAACTAAAGGTTAGAAGTTTCTAGACATATCTGGCAGAGACTTCACAATCATTTGGCAAGAAGATATTGGTAAGGATATGTGACACACCGAGGCGTTGCCCGCAGTGACAGTCCCGTCTTTCTTGAACACTGGAGGGAGCTTTTGCAATTGTTCCATGGTTGTTTGGGGTCGAGGATGCTCATCCACTTCCATCATCTGCTTTCCTTTCTTTGTCTTCACCTCAATGGGTGCTATTTCCTCTTTAAAGTAGCCAGCATCGTTAGCTGAAATAGTGAAAGACCATTAGAACCAAACTCTGAAAGGAAGAGAAGCCAGGAACCGATTCTGTCAGCTTAACCCCTGCTCTAACTGCTCAGAGGGTCCTTCAGTCTCTTTGTACTTAGCAAGCTGCTTTCCTATTGGAGGATTTAACATACCCCCACCCCAGGAATCTACACAGTGAGTCTGCACCTTTTTGAAATTATCATTCGGTGTGTGTGTGTGTGTGTGTGTGCGCGTGTGTGCGCGCACTGGACCACACCTCCAACACTGCATGAGGCAGAATCTCTGTTGCCTAGTGTACAGCAGACCAACTGGCCCATGAGCTTTTGGAGAGTCTCCTGTTTCTGCCTTTCATCTTTACCGGGAGCATGAGGACTGCGGATTGCCCTACCACACCCAATTTATGTGGATGTGGATTTTGGGATTTGAACTCAGGTCCTCCTGCTTGTTATAACAAGTACTCTACAATCCGAGCCATATCCTGAGATCCTACTCTGACTTTTTGTTTTATTAAATGTTTTTATTGTGAGATGCTAGACTGACAGCTGTATTAGATATAGATGCAACAGAACTAAATATACCCAACTTGGGCTGGACAGATGGCTCAGTGGTTAAGAGCACTGCCTACTCTTACAGAGGTCCTGAGCTCAGTTCCCAGCAACATCTATAATGGGATCTGATGCCCTGTTCATGCAGAACACCCATAAAATATAAATAAATTTTAAGAAAATGCATCCAAAATTTTTGGTGAAAAAAATGAGTAATCAAACTCATCACAGAGTTGCCTATGCCACCCAGCATAGGTTGAGACAAGGACAACCTGAAGAGATTCTAAGAGCTGCAACTGATGTAATTACATAAAACACATTGTATCTATTTTGAACCTCCACAGATCAGAACACACTGGAGTCATCTATCACCTCAACAATAGAGTTGGTCAGGAAAAAAAAATCCTACTTTAGTGTGTGTGTATATATGTGTGTGGTATATGCATGTGTATGCATGCCTGTTTGCATGTTTGCACAGAGACCCGAGGTATCCTGGTACCCTACTCTCATGCTCTGCCTTGTTTCCCGAAGGGAGGGTCTCACTGAACATGAAATTCACTGTTTCGGTTAGGCTGTCCAGTCAGCTAACTCCTAGCATGCCTCTACCCCGAGTGCTGGAGTGTGGCCACCCTCAGTTTTACATGGGTGCTGGGGTTTCAAACTCAGGACATCGTATGTGTACAGCAACATCCCCACCCCCTGAGTTTCTTGAAAGCCCTTCATCTGAACTTTGATCTCACATTTCCGTTGGAAAAACAAAAGTTCTGCCCTTATTTAGTTTGACTCTTTTTGTCTGGGAAGCAGGAAGCTTAGGCTTGATTTTCTCTAGTTTATAGGTGGTCTGTGAATAACTGAGGTCAGATCCCTTCACCACAATGGAAGTAAAAACCCATGAGATGGCTTGGTGCTCTCTGGACTACAAGTGCCTCTTAGAAATAACTGGAATGGTGAGCAGGATGGCATCGGCTCCACCCACTTCTTCCTCTCAATGGACCCACTTCATCCTCACTCCATCAAAAGCATCCCCACACAAGAACTTCTGGTGGATGATAATAACAACAGTTCAGTTAAATTCTTATTCGGAGGGCTGGCAAATTCCTTCAAGCTGCCATTGAGAAGCCAACAGCTGTCCAGGTGTTTGTGCTGGAGGACCAGAAAGCAGCGTGTGTCGCGAGGCAGTGGAGGGAGGGTCTTGGACTAGTGAACTGAGTCAGACACAATGAGGAATGGGAGAAGGAAGCATCCAAAGACACCCAGTTGGTCAGGCCCCAGCAGCAGACAGATCCCCTCTCTGTATGTTAGGACATAGCTCGTGGGAAAGGCCACTGACCTACTCTGGACTAGTCAGGAAAAAAATATCAATTTAACCTCCAAGACAGGGTCTTACTTTGTAGTCCTTGTATTGCCTGGAACTCACAGAGATCTGACAGCCCTCGTCTTCTGAGTGCTGGAATTTAAGGCATATACCTCCATGCCTGACTACTTTGTTCTTCTTGATATCACTTTACAGTTGATAAACAAAACAAACCCCCCGAACAAAACCCTGCCCCTACTGCCATAAGCAGCAGTTTCATCTGGTGGAGCAAATAAAATGCCTCAGTATGTTCTATGGAGACCGACTAGGCCAGGACAAAATCCCCACGTTCAGATTGGGCCAAGTGACATCCTACTTTTGGTTAGGTTTAGTTATTAATTTATTACTTATGTATACGTATGTGTGCCTGTGTGAGTTCCTATGTATCAAATGTACCCATGGAGGTCAAAGCTGCTATACGGGCACTGGGAACCGAGCACGAGTTCTCTGCATGGGCAGCCAGTGCTCCTAACTACCCACACTTCAGCCTGCAATACTGCATTAGCTTATTTCACAAGAGAAATTTCCACATGAAATGTTCTGTAACGGAGTTACCTGATCATCTAAAACCAAAAGAAAAAAGAAAAATGTGATTTCCAAAGGTATGAGTTTTAAAAATCCATCCCTGCCTGGTCACATGACCTTCAGGAAGAACCCCGCCCACCGCCCAGCACGTTCTTCTCTCTATACCAACCGGCTTTCCACCTCTGCTGGGACTGCAGTGCATATCGGTCACAGTCTTCTCTGCTTATGTTGTGTTTTACAGCAAGGTTCTCTGCAGTCAGCGCCATGGTGAGCTTAACATGCGGATCCATTAATCCTGTCCACAAGGTGTCTTCCAGCTATAAAGACAGTCAGGCAGCGACATGTTAAAACACTATCTTTGGGGGCTGGAGAGATGGCTCAGAGGTTAAGAGCATTGCCTGCTCTTCCAAAGGTTCTAAGTTCAATTCCCAGCAACCACATAGTGGCTCACAACCATCTGTAATGGGGTTTGGTGCCCTCTTCTGGCCTGCAGGCATACATACAGACAGAATATTGTATATATACTAAATAAATATTTTAAAAAACTATCTTTGGAAGGAACATGTCATAATTTCTTTAGATTTACATAACAATTGCACTTATTATTTCTATTCATATTTGGTTCTGGGACATTAAGAAAATCTAGCATCTAAAAATACACCCAACGTCTCAGAAATGTTTATTGTATGCCACTGTAAATACACAGCTCTAAGTGTCCTTCCAACAGGAGCTTACCCCACAATCACAAGTGAATCCTCCGGGGAGAAGTCCAACACTGGGTACTCATGTAGGGTTTTTCTGCAACCCCTTTAAGTAAACTATCATGTGGTCTGGCGGGGAGAGCACACATGTGTGGCTTTTGCATCCTCGGCCTTCAGTGACAGATACAGCTGGCTCTATTTGTTATTTTGTTATTACTAGACTGAGAAGAAGAGGGCACGGAATCACTGAGGAACAGAAAAGGCCACATCAGAGCATCTGAGGATGTTCCACGCCCTGCCCGTAATCCCTGTATTGCTATCTCAGCAGAGTTTTTAAGTACGTCCATGTCTGAAATACTCATGGTCTCTAAATCTCATTCCTTAGTTTCCAAAAAGCCACGTCTTATTTATTTATATTATTCAGTGTGTGCACCTGTGTGTGTAGTGTGTGTGTTGGACATGCATGTGAGTGTGTGCATCTGTGTGTGTAGTGTGTGTGTTGGACATGCATGTGAGTGTGTGCATCTGTGTGTGTAGTGTGTGCATTGCACATGCATGTGAGTGTGTGCATCTGTGTGTGTAGTGTGTGCATTGCACATGCATGTGAGTGTGTGCATCTGTGTGTGTAGTGTGTGTGTTGTACATACATGTGAGTATGAGGGTGTTTGTGCCCATTCGGAGGCCAAAGGAGGACTCCAGGTAGCTTCCTTTACTCTTTTTTACTTTAGGCCTTTAAGATAGGGTGTCTCACTCAAGTGGAGTCTCTGTCTTTAAGTGAGGCTGGCTTGCTAGAGTTTCCCTGGGATCTGCCTGTCTCCATTCCCCAGTACCAGGGTTAAAGACACAGGTAGCTATGTCCAGCTTTTTGTGTGGGTGCTGGGAATTTAACTTCAGGTCCTCATGCTTGCAAAACAGGGATTTCTTACTACTGAGCCGTCTCACCGGCCCCTGGAAAATGCTAAGAAATACAGAAAGCTACTAAGCTTTTTCTATGAGCAGGGCAATGACTTAGCATTCTTTATCCCAGCTATTATTGCTATGGGAAAGCTGTCAGAGGCGAAGGAGTATTTTCTTCCCCCGACCAATTTGGATCAATAGAGGAATGCAGATACCGCACTTTTAGTGATGGAGAAACTTATTCAGTGGCCCCTACTCCAGAGGCAGAACTCCACATGCCCTTACAAAGGTCTAGTCCCCCAGATTACTCATGAATGCATTTCTCTTCTTCCTCCACCTTTCCCTATGGTTTCTTCTGCATGTGACGTATGTGGATTCTAACACTAAAACTAACAAGTTTTCAAATAGCCTATAAAATATAAATCATAAAAGTCTTGGCAATATCTCATGAACAAAACTGGGTTCAAAATTAGTTTTTTTTCTCCCCTCAAGAGTTACGCTATTAAAATTACTTATATAACTAGCAAAAGATAATTTAAGAAATTTAATGGTCCAAACCTTGATATCTAGCCCCAATCTGGTTCCAAAGCGCATATTTCTGACGCAGTAGGGGGCTTGGCTCATGTTCTCTGTTCCTCCACACAAGACAACTTCAGCATCTTTGGCACAGATTTCCTGTTTAAAGGAAAAAAGTAAAAAAAAAAAAACCCAGACAACAAAAGTCCTTCTATCGTATCCAGAGTATAAATTGAGAAATACAAAGACTTTAAAAATTAGTGGTGATTCAAACAAACATTGTGTCTTAATTTGCACTAACCTAAAAGAAATGTTTAAAGTCACTGAGAAGCTGATGTTAAAGAATCTATTCTCGTGTGTGTCAGAGTAACACACACTACCTATTTGGCCTAAGGACAGTCTGATTTAGAGCTAGGCTTTCATTACGTAGCTCACCCTGGCCTAGGAGGTATGGCAAACTTTCGCCTCAGCATCCTAGACTCTGAGATTATACAGATGCCAAGGCACACCCAGCTCTAAGAACAGTGATTCTTACTTCAACATTAATCTGGAAAATTCACAGGGATACTTATCTCTGACTTAAATATGTAGCAGATAATAAAGGGCACACCTATTTAAGAGTCATAAAAATTGTAAAAAAAAAGTCCTATTAATGGAACTGGTGAGCTAGAGAGTTAATAAAGGGGTCCACTTCATTCTTCCTGTTTCCATCTCTCAGAAAAGATGCAAGCAACAGCAAAGAGGCTGTCATTCTGTTTAAAATTCACACTGGGAGAGTGGGTACCACTGTTGAATGTATGTTGTCATAGAGACCAATGTGAAAATAACTACCCATCACACTATGTCTGTGTCAGTTACCTGGAGGCAGTGAGAACTCTAAAGCTGCCGTGCCCTATTGAGGGGGAGCAGCTATTCGATTAACTACCAGCATGCTTAGAGAGGTAAGCAGGGCTGCCCATACCTGACATCCATTCACGATGGACTGGAAACCAGAGCCACACAGCCTGTTGACGGTGAGGGCTCCAATCTCTGTTGGGACTCCCACTCGCAAACCCACATGCCTTGCCAAGTACAACGCATCCGAAGAAGTCTGGACAAGAAAAAGAAGTCGCTTTATAAGAAAGACAGTAACAACAATCAAAAAAGACATGGAAATGCTGGTAATCTCTAAACTGTATGGCTCTGGGGAGAAAGGATATATGCACACAGAGACTATATACATGATTTTAATAAATACTATCAGCCAGGCGGTGGTGGTGCACACCTTTAATCCCAGCACTTGGGAGGCAGAGGCAGGAGGATCTCTGTGAGTTCGAGACCAGCCTGGTCTACAGAGTTAGTTCCAGGACAGGCTCCAAAGCCACAGAGAAACCCTGTCTCGAAAAACCAAATAAATAAATGAATAAATAAATAAATACTATCATTTAGTCAGTGGTGCTTCCACTATTTTACTGTGGCAAAATACATATTACAAAATTTATCATTTTGTTCATTCTTAAACATACAGTTCAAGACCATCAGAAACATCTGTAATGTAATATTCGGCAACTATTGTTAATTTTTTTAGACAACTGAATTTTAAACATACTAAGTTGTCCTTCTAGTTAGGAAATTTACCTATTAAGTACTGCAATAAAAGATGGAGATTTGTTTACAACAATTTTACAACAATTAGAGCTAGTTATAAATAAAAAAGGTTGTTGTACAATATTAGTTGAAGATGTGCTACATTTGTCTATGGTTTGAAACATCTGTTTAATGATACAAAGATGTGTTGCATTTGTTTAACTCTGTGAAGCTGTGTTACTTTGCCTGTCTAAAACACCTGATTGATCTAATAAAGAACTGACAGCCAAAAGCAAAGCAGGAGAAAGGATAGGTGGGGCTGGCAGGTAAAGAGAATAAATAGAAGGAGAAATCTGGGAGGAAGAGATCAAGGCACAAGAAAAGAAGAAGGAGGACACCAGGGGCCAGCCACTCAGCGACACAGTAAGCTATGGGGTAAGAAGTGATGTGGGATTCCCCCTCTGCATGCTGTGAATATATTTTATTACTATCAGTTAATAAAGAAGCTGTTGGACCAATGACTTAGCAGAATATAGC
The DNA here is from genome assembly GCF_014885135.2 of Alexandromys fortis. NCBI lineage: Eukaryota > Metazoa > Chordata > Mammalia > Rodentia > Cricetidae > Alexandromys > Alexandromys fortis. Next base: position 2,596,488 of record NW_026067954.1, on the reverse strand, counting down.
TAGACTAGAAGAGATATATAGAGAGAGTGTAGACGGAGTCAAGGAGACACCATGTAGCTGCCGAAGGAGAGAAATGCCTGGAAACTTTCCATTAAACCATGAGCCTCCTGGTAAAATACAAAATAATAGGAATGGGTTAATTTAAGATGTAGGAGTTAGTTAATAAGAAGCCTGAGCTAGCTGGCCAAGCAGTGTTGCAATCAATACAGTTTCAGTGCAATTATTTTGGATCTGTGTGGCTGGGAAACAAATGAGCAGCCTCCGCCTACTAAACAGCCAACATAGACCAACTACATCTACATAAAACCTGCGAACCTTGGAAAAAATTCTAGACACAAAAGAACAGAGTTAAGCATAACTTCTTGGTAGCCAAATTCTTTTTCAGATAGGCTCTGTTTGCTGGCAACAAGCAGAGGTACAGCTCCTCTAAGAAACAGCTTCCTGACTCAGCATTAGCAAAAAAACAAAACAAACAAAAAAACAACCAACCAAACAAAAACTATGCAGCTTCTTTAAAAAATAGTTTTTTTAAAGCTCCCTGACTTGTGCGAGTTGCAAGAACAACTCTGGCTCTTTCAGGAGGTCAAGTACTTAAATGGGGTCTGTGAGCAGTGTGTTATAAATTGCTTAATTGGTGACATAGACCCACTACGACCCTGGGGCTGGGGTGATGTTCGTGGCTCTCAGAGGCAGTGAACATGCCTCTGCCATGTTGGACTGGGCAGAACCAACAGACAGGACTGCAGAGTTGGTCCTAGCCATCCTTGCTTAGCTTTTTTTTTTTTTAAAGGCATTCCTGGTCAGAAAATGATTATAGATATGCAATAAATATATATTCAGATAAAAATAAACCCCTGAACGGGTCACAGTGTGTTTAAAAAATGTACGTAGGCTTGGGAAAGAGAGATAAAGAATATAGACGGTTATAAAAAAAAAAGTAAATGGTTTTCAAAAAATAAAACAAATTCTTTAAAAAGACAGTAAAAGTAATATCAAAGAGTACAGAGAGTCATGGATTAAAGGAGTAAAGAAAAATAAGCCATGTAAAGATGAAATGAACACAGATAGTCTGGATTATGTATATTATTGTGTTTCCTTTAATTTTTTTGACTGTGAAGGAGCTAAGTACAGAGAGACATTTCATTGTACGAACTGCCAAGTTAAACCAACATATATATTTTAAAGATATCTTGACTTCAAAATTTGGGTCTAAGGATATATTGCTTTGGAAAAGAGGTTCTGCTTTTGTTTCCACAGAGGATGAGAACCTTTGGATTCCTTCCAGACCAATGTGGTTTGATGGAACAAGATTCCCTGAAAGGTCTCTACAAACCCCCGAAATACTTCATCCAACAAAAAGCAGGAAGCAATTTGGAGAGAACTATGTCTAAATTCCCAAATATTGTTTATAAATGTCTGATTACATTTAAAGGGGGATATGCTATAGAGATGAATAATTTACACTGGTATGGATCTTGGTCTATTGATACAAATTTTAGGTCATTTCTGCTATATGTATATTTCTGCTCTTGATTAAGGTATTATGTTTGCATAGGTCATTTAAAAATGTAATGTATAATTAAGAAATATAGGTTAATAGAGAGTCATCTATAATAGTCAAGCTTGTAGTCATGTTAGTTAGGTTTTCTAGATGTACAGAGATATATTTCAGATGGATAGGGATTCTTTAAACCTTTCAAAGATGAACAGAATATGGCATTTAAAAGGTTTTAAGAACTTAGGACTTTTCACGACATTGAGACACTCTGCTCCTGGCGGCACCAATCTACTTCAAGAGGAAGATGAGCATCTAAGAGGATCCTTATGGAGTTGGATAGCCATTTGGGCAAGAAACTGCTCTTGCCTGGACTGCTTGATGGTATGCTGTATAAACTGGACATGCAGGACCCACAGGAAAATGACTACTGAACTTGCCTAAAGAAGGTGAGACAGTCCTTCAGGGTTCCTGCTTCATGAGTCTGCCAGACATTCTGAAGGATACAGAAGAAAGTGACTGACAAACTGTCAATATAAGCAGAACTGTCTTTGAAATTTCCTTCTTCATGGAAAAGTCTGCCAGATACTGTGGGCCTGTAGGCTGAAGATGAATGCCCCAATGTTGCAAAAGAACTTTGGGTGAGTATCCAGGCAGGGAGGTTTTTCAATTCTAGAGTTTTAGAAGTTGCTTACAATGTACTACCTGTTTACTTATATAATATTATCCTTCTGGAGTCTTTGATGGAGTTGAAGAAAGATAGTTATAATTTAAAAAAAAAGATAAATTAGCAGGGTGGTGGTGGTGCACACCTTTAATCCCAGCCCTCAGAGACAGTTGGATCTTCATGAGTTTGAGGCCAACCTGGTCTACAGAGCTAGTTCCAAGACAACTAGAACTGTTACACAGAGAAACCCTGTCTCTAAAAACACTAAAACACACAGACACACACACACACAAAAGATAAATTAGACACAAAACTTTAGACTCACAAAGACAGGATAGATGATAGAGTATTTTCCTTAAGTTGCCAAATGTAAATGGACTAAATATTGTAACTATAATTCTTGCCTGATATATATGTAATTTTACTAAAGTTAAAACCTTCCTTTTTATTTAGACAGAAAAGGGAGATGATGTGGGATACCCCTCTGTATGCTGTGAATATGTTTTATTACTATTGGTTAATAAATAAGCTGTTTGGGCCAATGACTTAGCAAAATATAGCCAGGCTGGAAGAGATAGAGAGAGAGAGAGTAGGTGGAGTCAAGGAAACACCATGTACCTGCCAAAGGAGAGAGATGCCTGGAAACTTTCTAGTAAACCACAAGCCTCATGTTAAAATATAAAATAATTAATAGGAATGGGTTAGTTTAAGATGTAAGAGTTAGTTAATAAGAAGCCTGAGCTAACTGGCCAAGCAGTCTTGTAATTAATAAAGTTTCAGTGTAATTATTTTGGGTCTGGGCAGTTAGGAAACAAATGAGTAGTCTCTATCTACAAAAAAGTAAAGAAAAGATATACAGAAATAGAGAAAGGTAAAAACCCAGAGGCAAAAGATAGATGAGATAATTTAAGCTAAGAAAAGCTGGCTAGAAGCAAGCCAAGCTAAGACTGGATATTCATAAGAAAGAATAAGCCTCTGTGTAATTTTTTGCTCAGATATTTGTCACCGTGGCTAGAGCATTTTAGAGATACACAGAATATATATACATAGTCTCACATGTGCATGCTCTCCCACACACGTGTGCATAGACATATGACATCTGTGTTAAATTCTAATTTCTTTTCGCCCACTTTGGATGCCTTACCCATAATAGCTAAAATACTTCCACTGTGGTGGTATGAATGAAAATGGCTTCCAGAGGCTCAGGAAGTATCACCATTAGGGGGTGTGGCCTTGTTGGAGTGGATGTGGCCTTGTCGGAGAAAATGTGTCACTAAGGGTGTCTGAAGTTTCAAGTGCTCAAGCCAGACCCTGTTGCCTTCCTGCTGCCTGCTGATCCACATGTAGAACTCTCAGCTACCTCTCCCACCCCATGTCTGCCTGCATGCTGCCAAGCTTCCCACCATAACAACGGACTAGCCTTCTGAAGCGTAAGCCAGTCCCAGTTAAACGTTTTTCTTTGTAAGAGTTGCCATGGTCATGGTGTCTCTTCATAGCAATAAAACCCTAACCAAGACATTATGCAAACAGCAAATGGCTGTATACTTTGAAGGAACATATAGCTTTCAATCATCTTCATATGGATGATCTATTTTGCAGACGACACATGCCAAGAGAGAGGGTAAAGAGGCTGCTTGTTTCCATAGGGAATCCTCACCAATCTCCTAGAAGGTGTAAGAGATTATGCTGCGTGTATTACATGGGCCTGCTCCTTCCTGCTGTAAACTGGATCTAGAATGTCCCCCAAAGGGTGTCTGTGAAAGGCCTGATTCCCAGAGGATGGCACTCATGGGTGGTGGCTCCTTTAGGAGGGAGGGCCAGTGAGAGAAAATCAGTCCTCGGGGGAATGCCCTCAGAGAGCAGATTAGAGCCCTGGCCCTCTATTCCTCTTTGCTTTTGGCTACCATAAAGTGAGACAGGTCTTCTCCAGTACACGCTCCTCTAATGATGGGTTTTGTGGTCCCTGGCTGAAAACAAGAGAGGAAAACGACTATGGACAGAAACCTCTGACATCATGAATCAAAACGGAACTTTTCTCCTCCACAGCTGACATCTTAGGCATTTTCAATCCAGTGATAGGAAGCTGACAGGCATATTTCCTTTAGCAACACACTGTGAAAGCTAATTTCTCATAAACCTAGTGAGTGTGCATTTTGAGAAGCACTGAGGTAGGGCTGGAGAGAGGCTCGGTAGTTAGGAAGACTGAACACTCTGTTCTGCAGAGGACATGGGTTTGGTTTTCAGCCATCAAGGTGGCTCACAATTGTCACTAACTCCAGTTCCAAGGGATCTGATGCCCTCTTCCAACCCTCATGGCCACAAGATACACATTTGGTGCACATAGGCACAGGGAAAACTCACGCATAAAATAAAAAAAGAAATAAAAAGCAGGGTTGAAATGCGTTCCAAGAAAGATGGGACACATGCTGCCTTGCGTTATGTCTGCTATTACCCTAAGAGTCAGAGGGTGGCCAAGGTTACAAATTGTAACTACTGATAACTATGACTGTGTCAGCATGCTGACAGAGTAAAGGAATGATTCCCACAAAATGATCAGAGACAGCAACAGATGTGAGTATCTCTTCTCCCCACTAACCTGCATGACATTGCCCACGACGACACTGTCGATGGTTTCTGGTGGGATTTTGCCAGCTGCCAGGGCAGCCCTGGCAGCAAATTCAGTTAAGTCAATAGCAGTGAAGTCCTTGAGAAGACCCCCAAAAGCTCCAAAGGGTGTGCGCTTAGCAGCCACGATAAACACACCTAATGTATGGAGAGAGTTAGCAGTTGGTTAGTTAGCATCTTCTACCATTGCATGGTAAAGACAATCTCCAACGAGGTAACTGAAGATATCCAAGAACGCATAGAACCAACCACATAAATAGAAATAGTACCCTACATGCAGGGTCCAAGAACTACATTGTAAATAAATTTCTGCTGTTTGTTTTATTACTCTTAGCTTTGGGCTCTTTTGGGGGGGCTGCCACCCAGCTCTCAAATGAATCTCGCTTTCTCTCTCTCTCTCTCTCTCTCTCTCTCTCTCTCTCTCTCACACACACACACACACACACACTTATTATTATTACTTAAAAATGCCAGGTCTTAGCTTGATTTGTTTCTAGCCAGCTTTTCTTATCTTAAATTAACCCATCTACCTTTCACCTCGGGCCTTTTTCTTTCTCTTACTTCTGTAAACCTTACTTTCACTCTTCACTGTGGCTGGCTGGGTAGTTGGGTGACTGGGGGGGGGGGGCTTCCTAGCGTCCTCCTCTCCTTGTTCTTTAGCTCCTTCCTTTCTTTCCCAGAGTTCTCCTACTTATCCTCTCTGCCTGCCAGCCCTGCCTACCCTTCCTTGTGCCTCTCTATTGGCCCTTCAGCTCTTATCAGACCATCAAGTGTTTTAGACAGGAAAAATAAAATAAAATCACAGCTTCACAGAGTTAAATAAATACAGCATAAATAAAAGTAACACATCTTTACATCGTTAAACAAATGTTTTGGAACATAAACAAATGTAACATACCTTAAACAATATTCTACAACAAATTCCCCTTAGGCAACTTTCTTACTTTGATTACAGTGCTGGAACCCTTTGAAAACTGAGACACTGTTTCTCTGTGCAGAACTAAAGGGCCCCCTAGAAGGTCCCCAAAAGTTGTCTGAGGTTAATGACCCACCTCCCGAGAACTCCTTCTGGAACATTCCTGTCAAGAGGCTCTATCTAACCTGCACTAAAGAACTTTCAATAAGAAGGGATACCCCCTGTATAAAGTAGCATGCCTACAGACACAACAAAAATTCTGATTGTTCTCCACGTGGATTAACCAACCTCATTCTATCCAAATGCATCCAGAGAGAGACAAATACATGATTTCTAGAATGTATGATGTATGGAGCCCAGAATGACGTCCGTGTGCCACTGATTCTGGAGTCACAGGGTGACTTGAATGATAAGTTCCCAAATCCTGAACTGTAATCTTTGCTATTGTTATCTCAAACTGTGCAACAAATGGGCAAATTTGGTTACCATTTACAGATGAAATTCACTGGCAGTTGGTTAATCTAAGGAACTATCCAGACTTAATGATTCTTTCCTAGGTAAACAGAAGGCATGCTTGCTGGGGTCGCGGTAACAGCTCGGTGGTACAGTGCTTGTCTAACGTGTGAGGCCATGTGTTCAGTCCTCAGTACAGCAAGCAAATAGGTGTTCTTATGCACGTAAATAATCATTTCTTTCCACCGTTGCCAAAACCTTACGATTGTACCAATCCAGAGCCATGGTGAGTGGCAGACACTGGGCTATACAGTGAGAAACCTGGATAGTGGCTGTAGTTCTTTCATTGCACAAACATTTCTCAACTAAGTGTGAGAAATCTGCTTATTCCTGAGATCATCTGATCTTCCCAAGAACAACGAGAGGGAAGTGGACAGCTGATGCACGGGGGTGTGGGTACTGTGAGTGTGTAACTGACACACGGGGGCAGGTACTGTGAGTGTGTAGCTAACACACAGAGGCAGGTACTGTGAGTGTGTAGCTGACACACGGGGGTGGGTACTGTGAGTGTGTAGCTGACACACACGGGGGCGGGTACTGTGAGTGTGTAGCTGACACATGGGGTAGGTACTGTGAGTGTGTAGCTGACACACGGGGGCAGGTACTGTGAGTGTGTAGCTGACACATGGGGGCGGGTACTGAGTGTGTAGCTGACACACATGGGGGCGGGTACTGTGAGTGTGTAGCTGACACATGGGGTAGGTACTGTGTAACACAGATGAGAGCAGCAAAGGTCTGTAATCCAGGCAGAGAAAGGCAGAAACAGGAGAAACTGAGTTTGAGGCTAATGGGAACAACATAGTGTGTGTGTGTGTGTCTCCCCATTCCAGCCAGCAATGAAGGACAGGGGGAGGGAAGAAAGAAAGGAATTATGAGAGCTTTTATATTGGGTTTGTATTGCAATACTGACCTATAATTATGAATATCCAAACAGTATACCACTGCTGTCTAAAGTATCAACAATTTACATGTATGACCTCTTACACAGAACAAACTGAATTTAGTCTCTTCTTATTTCTACTTTGAGGAACTTACAGTCTAACAGAATGTGGGAAAACATGTGTACTTTAAAATGAGACAGATCCATGCAGCTATTTATGATACATCCGGGTGTTCAGGGAAGACTATGGCTGTTATTGGTGTAGGGAAGCAGCTTGTTCTGGTAGCTGGGTTATCCTGAGCCACCAAGGCTTCCTATTTGCCAATGTCTTTCTTAGTGAACAGTCTCTGAATATTTTAATTACTCGTATTTTTATGTGTACTTCTGTGAGTGTGTGTGCATATGTGTATAGAGGCCAGAGGGCAAGCCCAGGTGTTGGTGACAGTGATGGTCACCTTTTTAAAGACAGTCTCTCTCACTTTACCCTGGGAACTCTGCTGACACTTCGCTACCCAGTTTGGAGTTTCTGCACTAACCACCATCCACTGCACAAAGAAACTTCTCTGGACGTGGGAATTTAGAAGGCAGCTTGATACTATGTCTGCTTAGCAAACAGTAGGTCCGCCCCTGGGGCCTGTGAACTCTCCAAACAGGTTCTTGACGCTGCTTATAGTGCTAGACGTGTGTTTCCTCCTGTGCAGGAGGCCTGAAATCCAATCAGAAAGCATTAGCCACACACTTGTTGCTGTTGTAGCTGTGGGCATATTTTGTCATGTGGGTTCCAGTGATTGAACTCCGGTAGTCAGCCATGGAAGCAAGCACCTTTACCACTAAACCGTCTCGCTGACCCTAATTTTTAACTTTATTTTGGATGCAGCAGATGAAACAACGTAGAGACTGGATTCTGTTTTCTTCCTTAGCCAACACTGACCACAAATGGATTGACAGACATCTGCTACCCTTCTTGTAAGACACAGGACCACTGCGGAAGAGGAGGCTGAAAGGCTGTGAGAACCAGAGGTTGGGGGGGGGGGGCAGAGGGTATCTTCCGGAAGAGACGGGACTCTGGTCCCCAGGAACTCACAGCATGAGACTCTCTTCCACAAGAACAAGCCAGGCAACTTTCTAGCAGGAAAGTGGGAGGGGCTCGGGAACTCCCTCCCCTGAGGAGCTATTGACAGCAGGTGGCTTCCCAGGGAGGGAAGGACGCATTTCTTTTCTGAGGCTGTGATAAATACCTTGAGCAAGGCAACTTACGCAAGTGTTTATTTTGGCTTTAAGGTTCGAGAAGGACAAGAACCCGTGTGGTGGAGACGCAAGGCAGGAAGTGGCAGGCAGGGCAGCAGGAAGTAGAGAATGAACTGAGGGAGGGCCAATGCTGTAAATCAGTGGTTCTCAACCTGTGGGTCGTGATATCACATATAGGGCCCTGCCTATCAGATATTTACATTATGACCAATAACAGTAGCAAAATTACAGTTATGAAGTAGCAATGAAGTAATTTTATAGTTGGGGGTCACCACAGCAGGAGGAACTGGATTAAAGGGTTGCAGGTTAGGAAGGCTGAGAAGCACTGTTAGGAACTCTCAATGCCTGCTTCTGACTGATGCACTTCCTCCAGCAAGGCTACACCTCTCACAATCTCCCTGACTGGAGACCAAGTGTTCAAACCTGTGAACCTATGGGGGACACTTCTCACTTAGAGTATCACGGCGCAGCTGTTGCCATTCAGGCATCACACTTTGCTACACGGCCTCATACTCACAAGTAATTTATTGGCAACACAAACCAGACTCAGTAGTTATTCAAAAATTGAAAAGGAAAAAAAGAGGACATAAAATTGGGAGGGGGTGGGAAGTGGATTGTGAATTTGGGAGGATCTTGAGGGAAGAGTGGGGGTGAAAATTATCTAAATACAATTGTAAGAAATTCCTAAAGAATTAATAAAAACATATTTTAAAAACTGGGCAAAAAGCCGAGCAGTGGTGGCACGCGCCTTTAATCCCAGCATTCAGGAGGTGGAGGCAGACGGATCTCTCTGAGTTCAAGACCAGCCTGGTCTACAAGAGTTAGTTTCAGGACAGGATCCAAAAGCTACAGAGAAACACTGTCTAGAAAAACCAAGAAACAAACAAAAAAAGAAAGAAAGAAAGAAAGAAAGAAAGAAAGAAAGAAAGAAAGAAAACATGGTTCATCAAAGAAAACACACAGAGGGCAAGCAAGTATATGTGAAGATGATGAACACTAGAGGTCATTAATATAAATTAAAACAATGTTAAAACACACAACCATTTCCATGGCTAAGACCCAAATGCTGACACTATCAAATACTAGTGAGGCTGTGTAGCAGCAGAAAACCATTTGTTGTCAGTGGAAGACAAGACCACACATATTGGAAGACAGTTTACCAACTTCATACAAAAACATACCTTAACCACTGGCTCTAGTGACTGTCAGCCTTTGTAGTTCCCTAAGGGACTTGTAAACCTACACACGTGTTTGTTTATTTGTGATTGCCAAAACAAGGCAGCACCTAAGATGCTCTTCAATAAGTGATTAAGTGTCACATATAAAATGGAATTTTACTTTGGCAATAAAGGAAGGACACTGTGTATTGAAAAGAAGTCAGTCTGGAAATGCCACACACTATGTTCTTACTACATAAATATCCGGAGAGGCAAAGCTACAGATAGGACAAAGGTGAGCACTTGGCAAAGGGCTCAGAAACAGGAGTGAGTAGGTGGGACATGGGATTTACAGGGCAAAATATTTCCTCTGCACAACGCTGGTGATACATGTCATTTATACACTTGTCAAACCTCAAAGCATTGAGTTAAACAAAGTGTGGACTTTGATGTAAATTATGGACTTTGGTAAATAACAATGTGTCAATATTAGCTAATCAATATACCACATACCACATACCACACAAAACCCAGGTGGTGCTCACCTTTAATCCCATCAGCACTAAAGAGGCAGAGGCAGGCAGATCTGAGACTGATGCCACCCTTGTCTATAGAGTGAGTTCTAGGACAGCCAGAGAAACTCTGTCTTGAGAAAACCAAAACAAACAAAGGGAAAACAGAAAAACACAACAACAACAAAACCTAAAACCAAACAAAGAACAAAGCCCCAGATATACCACACTAAGGGTGCTAACAACTAGGTGGACAGCCATACAGCTATGTGCGGTGCATTCTGTAAACTCCAACCTGCTCAAATGTCTGTGATGAAAAACTTAAGCGGGGGAGAGATAAGTAGAACCTCAGGACCAATAGCAGTCAGGGTACCACAGAGACGAAAATGAGTCAGAAGAAAACAATTTAAAGAAATACTAAATGGAAACTCTACATTTGGTAAAATTCAAATTTATAGGTTCAAATTTAGGGAAGCCCAAATAGAATATACATTTTACATACGCCTTGCTACCACAGCCTGGCTGTGTAACTGTGAAACTTTTGAAATCCCAACACAAGGAATTTTTAAGATGTATTTTTATTTTTAGGTATGTATGTATGTACGTATGTATGATGGGGAACAGTGCCCATGGAAGCCGGAAGGGGGCAGTGGGCTGAGCTGGAGTTCCAGCAGTTAAAAGTCACCTGACCGGGGTGCCAGAACCAAAATCCAGGTTCTCTGCCTGAGCAGTACATACTCTTTAACCACTGAGCCATCTCTCCAGGTCCCACAACAAAGGAATTTTAAACATCTGTTGGGGTGGGGGTGGGGTGTTGATACCTTATGTACATGGAACATGGAATGATCACAGATGACCCCAAAGAAACAATAGAGGCTAAGTTCATGTTTCTTCGCAGGTCCCTTTCATTGCTAATCTTCCCCATTTTCCACCATCCAAAAGAATACTCGTGAAGTACTAGTAGTGGGATAAATGATCTCAACAAAAAAGAATGTCTGTGGGAAAATAAAAACAAACCCACAGACTTCCCTTTCGCCTGTATTACTTACTGCTCCTTACCCGGTGATCCCAGACTAGAAAGGTCAGCCTAATTGTATTAGTTCAACTATTTAAAAAATAACATGGGAGGTGTAGCTACAAAGATGAAACCTTACAGGGTTATTTCATAAGCCATTCTAACACCAAGCCAATATGTGGATATTTAAAGGTCTAAAAAAACTTCAATATCAAATTAGAATCTAAAATGCTCTGAGAAATCAGATGCTAAAAACTTCTAAAAGACAACAATAACAAACAAAAAACCCCCCAGACAGGAAAGAGATATTAATCCAAAGAACATGGATTCAGAATCCAGGGGAAAACATGAACTGTGTCCACTCGTATGTGAACTTTGCTACATAAGTTCTCATTTGGTGGGAGCAACTATCAAAGCCCAGGAAAACTGCCAGTCAGCCATTTCTTTCAAGAGGAAGTTGGCAGCCCTGCCTGGCTTGTCTGAGAGGTTCTGAACCTTCCCAACAAAGATAAGGAGAGTAAGACTTGTCGGTGAAACTTCTTGCCAAACAGTAAGGTGGTATTAGCAATGTTTCCCAACCTGTGGGCTTGGGTTGCCCCTGCTTGGTCCAACAACCCTTTCACAAGGGTTGCTTAAGATCATTGGAAAACACAGATATTTATTTACATTATGATTTATAACAGTAGCAATTACAGTTATGAAGCAGCAAAGAAGATAATTTTATGGTTGGGGATCTTGTTGTTTTCATTAACATTTCGAAGGAATCTGTAAGATCGGAGAAGCGTGGCAACCCTGATACACCGCATTTTTCCCAGAAGACGCACAGTTCACTTGGTTCAGTCACGTGCCTCTTAGGCTCGTTGGACTTCCAGATCTCACTAATCAGTGCCTGTCCCCATCTCCCCTCACAAATTTCACAGGTATCAAAAGCTTTCACTTAAACCCTCAATCGTTCCAAGTCTTTCTTCCCCAGTTTCCCCCCATAAAGTGCACCAAGAAGTTCCACAAGACCGAACTTGTCATTTGGCATTCCCTTTACATTTCCCCACTGTAATGGTCTGTTCTGACGCCCCCTCCACCGCTGAGTCAGGCACATCTTCCTTTCTGCTTGCAGCCCGAGCCAGTCCCTTTCTGTCTGTCTGTCTCTCTCTCTCTCTCCCAAAGAGGTAGCTGCTGTGTGGCTCCTCCTCATAATCCCTTCCCCTTCTCTCCCATAATCCACTAAATAAATATCCAACCGCACTCTGCATGGTGTGCCTATCTGTCTTGGTCTCTCACCTGCCATGGCTCCCTGCCTCTGGGAATTGGGACTCGTTGCCCCTTGTGGCCCCACCATTCGGGGAATGGTGTCACCGCTAATTTTACCATTACATCCACCACAGCCTATCGATGGCCACCTTACTGTCAAACTCACGCCCTAAGTTCCTTATTTTAAAGGCAGTGCCAGAGCCAAGAGGAAATCAAGACAGAGTAGAGACCAGACGGTGCCCTCCCCGTTTGAAATGCTTGCATTGCCTTCCCCTGGGGTTATGATATCGCCTACACAGTCCACTTTGTATTTGTACCACCAAATAGGTCTTTAGATCACGTGAGGTCTTCTCCTGCTTCAGGGATTTAATATGTATTCTTTCAGCCTCATAGTCAACAGAGACTTGTGTCTTTAAGTTAAAATTCTGTTTCCTGTTGAGCTGCTATGAAAAAGGAGCGTGAAATTTCTTAAAACAATAACAACCCTGCAGTTAGGTACTGAGGGCCTGCACTTTTCTGCAGTCGCTCACACTAAAGGAATGGAAGAAAAAAAAGGAGTGAGGCGGAGTTTCAAACAAGCCACTGCCAATTATTTTGAGGGATCAGGGCACCCCAGTGGAGGTTCCCTGAAGCCTCTTGGGGAGTATTATCTTCCCCACACACCGTGGCTGAGACCAGGCCTCTGCGCTTCAGTGCACACCCGCTCTGCCCCAGACCACCTCGTTGGTGCTTCTGGCACCACCGCGTTTTCCTTCAGAGTTGAGTAAGTAAGGAAGAAATCACTTTCGCGCCAGTGACCTCCAAGGTCAGGAGCAGAGCCAATCCTGGTCTCCAATCTGTCCGCTGGAAACTGCACCGCTGTCGCCCGTGCCTCCTATGGAGTTTCCTCCTCAAAGCAAACAATGTCTATCCCGACCCCAACCCGGGGAAATGACCTGCACCCGCCACCTCGGCTTGCCCCCAGAGCCCAGAAGCCGAAGCCCGGCCAGGGGTCACCAAGCGCGCTGGCTCACCTCGTAGCAGCGCCATGGTGAAGCTCGCTTACTCCGTGGGGCTGTGTCGGCAACACTCGGCCACCCGCCCTAGCCCAGCCTTAAGAGTATGGGCGGCGCTCCGCGAGGCCGCACCCCTGCCCTTTCCCCTACATTGCCCCCCCCATCCCCGCTGCCAGGGTCAAGGTTACCCTAATCCATACCACGTGTGCCCCGCGCCCCTCCCCTGGGAACCAGGGATGACCTCGGCCACACAGTCCTATTATCTGTCCCATCCCCGGCTTCTAGAAACTCTGCCCGCTCTGTCCATCTCCAGGCTGGGGCACCGCGGTACAGGACTGGCGGCAAGATCCAGCCCCGCCCCACCCAAGCTTGAGTGGGCGGGGCCAATGGGCAGGGGCGGGGCTGGCGGCGGCGCGGTGAGAGTGGCTGCCCCTGCGCCTGCGCAGTCTCATGGCCGAGGCCTGGGCTGCTCTTAGGGTTTCTGCAGCCGGTAGCTGGGGCGCCTGGAGAAGGGAAAGGGAATGCCGTAGAGTAGGGCGCGCCTGGGACCCCGACTCAGCCCCAAGTGAGCCCGAGGTATTTTCCTTATATGATCAGGCCTCCCGTGGCCGGCGCTGCCGGTCCGGAGCCTGAGAGGATTATGAAAACGTGGCAGGTGATGGGGCCCGGGGACCTGGCGCGGGGAGCTGAGGGGTGAGGGACCGAGGGGGAGGTGAGGCTGGGTGGGGGGCGCAGGTTTAGGGATGCCCACGCCGCCTGCTCTGGGCCCTGCCGATGATGACGTGACCACTGCGCAATCTGAGTTCTGGGAACCAGGTGATGGAGTGTGCTGCGAACACTGAGGCCAGGCGAGCAGGAGGCGGCCTGGGCAGAGCGGGGAGGTCGGGAGCGCTGGGTCCCGCGGCGCCGAGCCAACGGGACTGTCGGTGGCAACGGGGCGGGGCGTGGGTGGCGCTGTTGACTTGTATTAACTCCTCAGCCACAGCCCGCTCCAGTTAAGCTTTGTGTGTGTTGTTTGGCCCGCTCCCTTGGAGTGGGGGACTGCATTTTTAATCTAAAATTTCTCTCTCTCCCTCCCCCTTCCCCTCCCCTTTCCTCCCCCCCTTCCCCTCCTCCCTTCCTTCTCCCTCCCTCCCCTCCCTCCTCCTCTCCCTCCCTTCCCCCGCCCCCGTTTTTTGAGACAGTGTTTCCTGCTTTCCGGAACTCGCCCTGTAGCCGAGGCTAGCCTCAAACGATGAGATCCGCACGGCTTTAACCTAATCGTTTTTCGTGAAAACTTTCAGGAATTACAGAAATGTGAAAAGGTCCGTGCAGAGAACCTGCTGTTTGCCATTTCACATCTGCGCATTAAAACCTTGTTTTTAAAAGATTGACGTTGGCTTCACCCTGCGAACACTTCAGCACACGTTATTTACAGTTCTCTTAGGAGTTTTCATGAAGCCATTCGCATACACACACATGCTCTCTCACGCGTTCCTCTTATTTCAAGTCACCACCAAGAGGGACTTCCAGGTTTACTATTGAATGTAATTATAAATGACCTGAATGGGCCCCGATAAAATCAGAGTGAAAAGTAAGCGTATACTCAAACAGGTGTGTGTATAACTGCAGTTCCAGGATCAGAAAAGGAACTGAGGCGTTCCCTTAACCAGATGATCAAACTTAGAATCCCCAATAGAGACTGTGGACTCCCTTGCTGTGAGGAGGACATAACTCACTTATTTATGTAGGGTTCCTCCCCGGAATCACCTGAACCTAATCACAGCAAGACAAGCCCAAACTTCATCGGTATGTAGGAGATTGGCGTTTGGAGGGTTTTGTTTTGTTTGTAGTTATGCACAGAAATGTTTAGTTGCAACAATCTGCACCAAAAGTCATGAAGCAAGATGCATAGAAATGGTAGCGAGCAGGAAAACAAATGACAAAAATGTCACCAAGGAGTGGAAAAGTGTGTTCTACTCTGTTCTGTCTTCCCATGTCTTCTGGAGCCTTAACATTCTTCACAAAAGGAGTATTCTTCACCTAGGCTACAAAATTATGTAGAAGTATCTCTAAGATAGTTAAATAGAGTACACTCCTGTAACACTATGCCTTTCAAAATAAACTGGTCTAGACAAGAGATAGCGTTATTTATTACTGGTCTAGACACGAGATAGCATTATTCCGTTCTTATATGCTTAGCCTCCAATGTTTTTCGAAATGCAGTGTTATCTTTCTGTAGTTAATTTTGGAGGGAAAGATGTAGTGTTAACATAAAATTGGAAATTAGTGAGTCCATTGTAAATCTGTAAATTCTACTGTCAAGATTATCCGAGATCTGAGAACTGTCTAACTTCAGTCCTTTCTCTCACTCTTTCTGAATCACTTTTCCTATAATCAACGTTGACAGAAGTTGCAGTACTGGCAGCCGAGGAGAGCAAGCAAAGTCCTTGGGAGCTGCAATAGTTTTTAACGTGTGTGTGGTACATGCCTGTAATCACAGCACTTGAGAGGCCATTCGTGTCGGCACGGACTACACAAGACCCTGTGTCGTCCCCACTCCCCACCCCCACATAGTGACGGTACAAGTGGAAAGCTGTGCACATGCACACAGTTAGTCTGCCTTGGTGAGAACTTCGGTTATTAGGCCAATATTAGCTTGGCTCCGGTTTTTACTTACAGCAAATATTCGCTCTCTACGAAGTTCAAGCTGCCAAACAAGGATAAAGAAATAAATTATAGTCATGAAGTGGTAGACATGGATTTGAGAGCTTGCTTATCATAAGTTTACCCTGTCTTGATGTGCTCCAGTAGCCGTGAGGCACTGTCTTAGACTTAATTTCTTCTCTGTTTGCAAGCCATTTGCAAATTCCAACAAGCCTTTAATAAGATGTCATGTAGCAATACAGCTTAAAGCAAATCTTGGCACATCTTTGAGTACACGGTCACCCTGGAAAGCAGTGATATTGGTGGAGGAAGACAACATTGTTTGGATGTCATTCAGACAGATAGGTTCTGAGAAACATTTGTAGTTAATATTCATACAAGGAGGGAAAGTGCACACCAAGGGCATGCCTCAAGGAATTGATTGTATCTCAGCAAGAAGATGCTAGGGTTTTGGTGTTTGGTTAGGGTCCAAAGAAGTAGGAGCTCCTGTCTGGAAGCGGGGGGGGGGGGGGGGGGGCG
>NW_026067954.1:2459633-2580045 GCF_014885135.2 Alexandromys fortis | reverse complement strand
GGGGGGGGGACAGTAAGTATTAGATCAGCCAGGCTACATAGTGAGATCTTGTAAGGTAAGTATACTTCGTCAAACTAAGATTGTCATGATGTCATTGGGCAATACAACTTAATGGGAACACTGGTAAACAGT
Organism: Alexandromys fortis; assembly: GCF_014885135.2. Taxonomy (NCBI): domain Eukaryota; kingdom Metazoa; phylum Chordata; class Mammalia; order Rodentia; family Cricetidae; genus Alexandromys; species Alexandromys fortis. Next base: position 2,579,913 of record NW_026067954.1, on the reverse strand, counting down.
CTGAGAAAATGTGTAGAACTTGGCTTGAGCCACACACAGTGAAGAAGCTGCAGTCCCTCATGGTAGCTGGGACTGTTCCATGGTTTCCATTTTTCTGTGCTTAGACAAACTTAGGAAGTCATCTTGTCTCATCTCACATAGGTCACAGTTGGCGTTGGCCTTTATAAGATCATGTCTGTCTGGTAGTGGCAGCCATGTGGCCCTTAGCCAGGTTCCAGATTTGGAACTGCCTTTTTTCTCATCTGTTGGCTGGCAAAGGTTTCACGTGTAAATACAGCTTGGAAAATGTTACAGGCCTAGCTCGGAGGGCCAGGTAAGGCTTCCTTCGAGTGTATTCTTCTGTTAGTTCCAGAGGAAAGGACTCTACTCTCTGGTTGGAATCTGGGTCCAGAGACTTTTTCACTAATACATTGTAAACATCACTAGTTTTTAAAATGCAGAGCTGTGGACCAAACCAGAGTCTGGTACATGTTGTGTATGCCTTCTACCTTGAGCTACACCTTCGCCTACCGTGAAGATTTGCATAGTGGTTCCTGGGGCATGTCTGAGAGCATCATTCTTCCATGGAGAGATGCCTTGTTTTGTAAGTGTAGGAAGGGCTGGAGATGTGACCTTTACCAGTTCCCAGGCTATAGGAGTTCTATGTTTCTGGGCAGATGTTTAGCTACCGGTCTGTTTTATTCTATTGATTCATTTTTCTGATGCCATGCTAATCTCACATAGCTAACTTGCCAGGGATAGGCTTCCCATCTTCTCTAGAAACTTTTGCAATTCCACAGATATTTTAGAATGGGCTTGTCAGTTTTCACATTAAAAAAAGACATTGAGATCTTGCTTTTTATAGGATGCAGATGACAACATGGTGTTGTCTTTATCAGTGAAAATGCTTTATTTCCGAGGTCGCAGAAAATTTTGCTACCAGCTTAATGTATCTCTTCCGCAGCTACACATACAATTTGTTTGGCTTGTCTTGGGGCTCCATTCCTTTTTGTCAACCTGCTAGTCTTTCTTGATACCCAAACTTCCCTGAATGGTAAAGCTCTAGAGTGATTGCTCAATAAGCCTTGTTATCTTCTAGACCAGCGGTTCTCAACCTTCCTAATACTGCAACCCTTTAATACAGTTCCTTGTGGTGACCCCCAACCATAAAATTATTTTTGTTGCTACTTCATAACTGTAATTTTGCTAGTTATGAATTATAATGTAAATATGTCTTTTTTCAATGGTCTTAGGTAACCCCTGTGAAAGGGTCATTTGACCTATAATGGGGTCATGATCTGCTGTTCTGGAGCAAGCCCTCTCCCATCTCCAATACAGGTGGCTATGTATTGACATAAACAATCATGTATAACTGAATCTATGCCCCAGAATAAAATTTCTCAAGGAAACATTAAAAATAGGGGCTAGGGAGCCAGGCAGTGGTGGCACATGCCTTTAATCCCAGCACTCAGGAGGCAGAGGCAGGCGGATCTCTGTGAGTTCGAGACCAGCCTGGTCTACAAGAGCTAGTGTCAGGACAGGCTCCAAAGCTACACAGAGAATCAAAAAGAAAAAAAAAAAGGAACCAGGGAGATGGCTCTGGATAAGAGCGTCTGCTGTGTGAGTAGGAGGACCTGAGTTCAAATCCATATCACACAAAAAGCTGGGTGCACAGCCATATTTATAACTCTAGTATTGGGGCAGAGATGAGTGGATATTGACAGCTTGCTGCCTAGCCCTGAAAGTACACTTCCCAAGAACAAGATAAGAAACCTTGTCTTAATGGAATAAAGTAGATAGTGTTAGAGGAAGGTACTGAGCATCCTTTCCTGGCCCCTCACATGAACTTGCATGGGTAGGTGTACACACACACACACACACACACACACACACACATCATGAGGAGGCTAGAGAGATGGCTCAGGTTAAAAGCACTTGTTCAAAAATCACAAGAACCAGACTTCAGTTTCTGGTGCCCACCTAACAAGCAGCAAACATAAGCAAGAAGAGTCATTGGGGCTTGTGTTCTTCCAGTCTATCAGAGGAAACAGAGCTGCAGGTTCAGGGATGAGACAGGATGATTGCGACCGCAAGTACATACACCCCACATATGTGCGCACACTTCTCCAGGTACATATGCATATACACATGCATACAAATCTTTAATAAAATAGACTATAGCCAATACTGCTTTTACTCAGCCTGTCATTTTAAATTTTGCTCAGATTTGGCACACACTTTATTCAAAAGTATTTATTTCCACAAATTTTTATCCACAGCTGAATAATTAACAGCAACCATTATAAGCATTTTTTTCCTATAACAAAGCTGTAGTTTACAGACTTATCCAAAATGGAAAATATATTTTTTTCAGTAGCATTTCTTCTGCAGTGTTAGATTTACCCCTGAATATTCTGTGAACTCCCTCAGAGAGGCAGGCCTTTATCTCAATGCCAGTTGATCGCGAAATGTCACATCCGATTGGCTTCTTCTTAACAGTGTGCTTTCAGGCAGTAGCCTGATCCCATCTTGTTGATTCCCTTGGTTAGAATGTATTTTGTTATAGTGTGTGTGAGGGCAGACATGCGCCGTGGCTCGTGTGTGTGTGTGTGTGAGTCAAAAGACCTTTTACTGTGGGCCCTGGGGACTGAACACAGGTTGTCTGTCAGCTTCCGTGGTAAGCACTCTTACCTACTGAGCCATCTTGCTGTCCCAAATCTTATTAAAAAAAAAAACAGAAAAAGTCCATAAGAAAAAAAATCTTTTCATTGGCAGTAACCTCTAATTTTTTACCCTCTGTCATTCTGTGAATATGGGACCAATGTGTAAAAAGTGAAGCTTTGGTTACTTGACTCATCTAGCGAGTCAATGTTAGGAGTCAATGGCAAATGCTATAAGGAAATGAGAGGCCCAGCGCTAGCACGTTTAGCACCCACTCATTCATAGTGGTCAAGTGTTTGGGAAGTAGTCAATTTATGCAAAAGAACTGGATTTCAGTTTGTTGCCTTAGTCCTCAATGCATTCATTAGGGCTCTAATAGTCAAATTAGTGGTAGATTTTAGGAACCTACGTTCTCTAAACTCCTCGTTTTCACAAGAACCTTGACATTTTATCCTAAGGAAAATCAGAGGAAACTGCTCTAATGATGTGCTCCATGGAAAGGGGGGGAAAGCCTACCGTTGGGTCTGCGAAGTGAGCCTACGGATGCTGACCCTCTAACTGCAGCTGGGATGGCCTGGGGAGGATGCGCACAGATAACATCCTTGTCTGCTTCCGTGGCGACTAATGTATGTGGAAACACGCCCATACTCTAGGAAGTGGGTAGTACCCCAGTGCTAATGCTGGAAACACAAATGGTGGACGTGTGGATGTGGGTTCGTTTTGAAGGTGCTTGCTTCATGGGATGAATCAGAAGCCCACAGGAACATTAAGTTCTTCCGACAGCGACTCCTTCAGGGAACGAGCGGGAAGTCAGTTATTTCAGCAACTGCTAAAGGAACGTGGTGGAATTGTAACTACTCAGAAGCTGATATACTAGAGAAGAGTTCAAACTTGTGTTGCATTTATTTAAAGTAAAAGATATTGTTGATTTCATGAAGTTGGCAAGTTCTTAAAATGAGCTTTAAAAGGGGAAGGGAACCCACTGCCGAGGGAGGCTCAGGGGTAGAGTGCTCGCCTGATACGCCTGAGGACCTGGGTTCATTCCCCTGCACCGGGGGGAAAAAGTACACAGAAAAAAAATGTTAAAAAAAATGCTTAGAGTTTCTCACAAGGTCCCGTTCACCCTCCAGGTCTGCAGTGAAACAGGGAGGATGTAAAGACCCAGCAACCACTGTCTTGTTAAGCACAGCTCCAGCGGAAACCCTGGTCTTCTGGAAGAACTGAAGCTGTTGTTTCTTAGGCTGTGGAGAGGGTTAGTTAACCCCTCCCTCCATCTGGCTAATTCCTAAGCTTTTATTTAGTGAACCTTTGTACCTCCTGACCAACCAGGAACACGAGAGTAGTAACCCACATAGGGGGTAGGATGTGGGGGGGGGGGGGGGGTGATGGCTTTAAACCGTGTATGGGCTCAGAGCCACATTTGGGAAGATGCCACCTCCTTGTTAAATGCTTAACAAGGCATTTTTGGTGTTCTTAAGGGTCTTTACACAAGTTCATTTGAACACTAAAGTGTACTAAAAAAGTAAATTATTTTCATTAATAACTTTAAAGAGGTAGCCACAGATCCAGGTTTTTTTTTTCCTGGCTTTCCAAACAATTTGCATTTGGGGGTTGAAAGGTGTGGTACAGACATGTCAGGGGCTGTAACTGAGGAGGGGGGCTGTACTGCTCTTGGAGAGAGACCCCCCAAGAGCAGCTGTGGTGTGTATCGTGGGCACAGAAGGGATGATGCAGATCACAATGCATTTGTTGTCGTCAGATTTAGTCAAGCCAGGTGCTGCTTGTTGTTCTGGCCCCAGCAGGCAAGGACGACTGGGAAGCTCAGGATTTTAGGGCTTGGAGTCTACTGTATTCAGAAGAACCTTCTAAACTGGGCAACACTCTGGGAGATCTTCTCAAGTATGGAGAAATCTCAGTGTGATAATGAGGCTCTTGTACGATTTGCAAACAACCTGCTGCTCTCATAGGGACAGCACACACTTAATAAACACTGATTATAAAAATGGGTAGAAAGAATTTATAGGTTGTCCAACCAAACCTTTGTTCTCGAGTCCTAAAAAGTACCCCACAGAGCAAAACAAAATTCTAAGAGCAGCGAGTACATAAGCCTGTTCCATTATTACTAAATAGTCTTTTAAATCTTACATAGTAAAATATTTACATGGATTTTTAAAGTTTGAAAAAAAATGTTGAAAATAACTTGAGAAGGGAAAGTTGGTCCTAAGCTATTGTAGTCTTTCAGAGCAGTTTTTAAAAAAGCCATAAATCTTTGGACAATAACTTAGTGACCACGCTTTCTCCTCCAGAGACTTTTCAGACAATTGGGTTCTGGAACTGGAGTCTGTTTCCCTTGTGATTTTGGGATCCACAAAGCGCTGTGAAGACCTGGTCGAAGGTTCAGCGACATTGGGGAGTTAAAAAGCTTTCACACTGGTTCGGTTTTTAGGCCTGCAGATAAATGTTATCCATTCTCACCTACCATTTTTTCATATTTACAGTGTTGCGGAGGCTTTGCTGGTCTCAGGGCACTGACTGGCACTGGAGACTGTACTCCACCTTTCTCACACGTGGCCCTTGTGACGGCAGCATGGCTAGCGGCTCTCCCATAACCCGAGACTCACAAAAACTCAAGCATACCAGGGTCCACATCATCCAATTTGCTGAAACAATCTACACGACTTTGGTCTGGAGGCCAATGGTACCGTCACCGGCGTTAGGGAATACTTTGGGGAAGTGTCCATGGAGGCCCAGGCCCATGCTATTCTTAAAACTCTCACTACAAGCGCACACACCCCTTTGGTTTATCAATATCCATCATGTTTATGGTATTGGTATCATTATTTGTTGAAAGACCCGCGAAGGCAATTTACGTCATTATTTTTAATATTATCTTAACTTGGACATCCTCCAGTTACACACAGAGATAGCAGCTAGGCACTTCTGCTCTGGAACTGACAACTGGAGCTATGTGGCGCTGTTCATTTTGACATGCCTTTGTTTAAACTCAAGTCAAACCTCTAACAGCCTTCCACATTCAAGTGTTTTTATTCTGAGCAGCATATACAAAAACTAATGACAGTGTGCGTCACTTCGTTTGGTTCGGTACTCTCCACGGGTTCTCTAACTCTGGTTTGATCTACTTTGGGCATATTGATCTAGAATTCTCTCAGCTGACTGCATGTGCTTCCTTGTTTGCCTTGGAAGCACGCATCCTCAGACTTCATTGAGAAACTCCAGGTTGAGGCATGCTGGGATGTGGATTGAGTCCATGGTCAGAGAAGACGGATTAAATGGAAAGAGAACAGGAAACATGTGTTTGGAGTCCAGCAGGAGCTGCTGAGGGTCATTCCTCTCTTGTAGTTGGGCCTGGGGGGAGAGAATAAGATCATGTAAGTATTTAGCACAACCTGAAAAGTTCAAGTAACTTCACCAAACTTAGTGGGCATGGTGCACAGGCAGATTTCTGAGATGATCTAGAAGGCGTGCAGGATCAGGAGAATGTGGTCTTTCTATGTCCCTGAAGCATGGAGTGGAGACAAACCCTAGTTCACGTTGTTGGAGATGAGATGGTTAAACATGTTCCCTGTTCTAGAGTTATTTTAATGCTTCCAGCTAAGGGAGAAGGCGAAACTATGGCTTAAGTGCAAATCCAATGGGAGACTGTCATGGCATGGTTCATGAATCAGGTTCTCAACCTTCCTAATGGTGCAAACCTTCAATGCAGGTCCTCATGTTGTGGTGATTCCCCTCCCCCATAAAATTATTTCATTGCTACTTTATAGCTGTAATTTTGCTACTGTTACGAATCATAATGTAAAATATCTGTGTTTTTCAATGGTCTTAGGTCAACCCTGTGAAAGGGTTGTTGGAGCCCCCATCATGGAAATTGCCAAGGCAGGAAGTCTCGGGGTTAGCCCCCTCACTGAAACAATTACTGAGCCTTAAAGAGTGACCCTTGTTAACTATTTCAAATTCTGGGACCCACTTAGAGACCATTATAACCCTGTTTGATGAAGAGAGAGGCTGATCTCTGTGAGCGCGCAGCTGAACCTGCTCATATGCCCCATTCTTCAGCCTCAAGTCCTGGGGTAGTTGGGGGTGCCAGGGAAAGCAGTGGGATTTTGACCTCTAAAGTTTGAGATTGTGCACTTTGGTTCATCTGGTGGGATCTAACATGGATAATTGTCAGATAAAGTTTTTCTTGGGGTACAGTGGTCTTAGTGGCATCAATTGGAATATTTAAAACAACAAATCCTCTTCCCTTCTCCTCTCTGAAGGATATTTTAAGAAAAGTACAATAACCAAAATGAAATTCACTAAAGGAGTTCCACAGCAGACTTGGGAAGGTAGGCAGGAGACTCAGTGAGCTAGGAGAGAATAGTGTTGAGGTGACCAAGTCTACAAAGAGAAAGAATGAGTGAGAACGCTAGGGCCAGGTGCAGTGCTGCTCACCCTATAACCCCGGCACTTGGAAAGTGGAGGCAGGAGGACCAGGCTTCAAAGTCCCGGTTACATAGCAAGTTTGAGGTTAACCTGGACTATGTTGGAAAACAAGACCCTGATGGAAAACAAACAGCTCAAGGGTCCAGGAAGCAAAGTATCAACATACATACTATAGAAGTCCCAAAAATGAATGAGGAGGAAGAGGGGCAGAAGAACATTTACTAAACCCATCCCAAATCCAATGGGCATTATGTATGTATACTAATCCATCCCAAATCTGATGGGCAGTATGTATGTATACTAATCCCATCCCAAATCCAATGGGCAGTATGTATGTCTACTAAATCCATCCCAAATCCAATGGGCAGTATGTATGTATACTAAACTCATCCCAAACCCAATGAACAGTATGCATGTATGAGTGCATCCAAGCTCATTGAACTTTAACAGGATAAACCCACACCCTGAGACATACAATTTGTCAAAGCCCCAAGGCAGGGAATCTTAGAATAATAGAGAAATGCGTGTGTCATAGATATCCTGAAATGAGATTAGCCATTGATCTTTCATCAGATGCAGGGGACTTTCGGAAGCAATAGGATGACATCACTAAACGGGGGGTGGGGTACGAGGACAGGATGGAACATGAGAATTTTATATCTGATAAAATTTCCTTCAAGGACAGAGGAAAATTTATGTCATTTCTGGAGACAAAGACATTTGATAAAAGTTTCAACTCATCGTGAACAATTACAGACGGAAGCACAATTAGAAACAAGGCCTACAGAATATACGATGCCCGAATTGACGGAACTGAAGGGAGAGAGAGGTCTCCATTAATGGTGGGACACTTCGGTCTCCCACTTCTGATAGGGCATAGCACTGTGAGGTGGGGTCAGTAAGCAGGCATGATGGACACTTTAGGATGGAAGTTAGGTCACGGGGGCATGCCTTTGAAGAGATACAGGGACTCCAGACCCCCTGCCTAGTGCCTGCATCATTACATACTATGTGCTTTCAGACAGAGCAAGGCTGACTCACCATGGATGAAACTATCTGGACGTGAACCAAGACGAACCCTTTTCCCTTGCAAGCTGACTATCTGTGCCACAGCGACAGAAAGCTAAATTACATACCTACAGATTTCCTCTTTGGGGGTGGGGGGAGATAGAGCTTTTCTTGAAAGGTTGTGGGGCTCAAGAGTCAATACACTGAGTTCAGTTACCGGCACCTGGCAAGTGTTATATTTGTTCTTCCTGCCTTGGAATTAACCATTAATGGTTGAACCACAGACTCCAGGCAGCAGCTGTACTTTTAACCAAGGTCACTGAAATACAGGAATGGTGCCAAGGGGAAGATCCATAAATCCTCATCAGGAAAACACAGGTCACGCCTGGAGGCACAAAAAGTTTGCTGTTGTCCTCTTTGGGACTATACACTATTGTTTCAAATAGTGACAGTATCTTCATATAGGATAACTTTCTGGAGTTTCATTGTTACCCAACATTACAGTTGGAAGACCAAGGGCTGTCATTCGCTCAGCATCCACAGCAGCTGGACAGATCAGTAGGACACAAGAGGAAGAGGCATTTGGGGAAGGTAAGGCTAGTTACAGAGGAAAGGCCACAAGCTTCATTGACTCAGGGCACCAGTGGTGGCTCTGCTGGGATCTGGCATGCTCGCTGAGAGCTGAATTGGTTCCTACAGAACGGCTACCCAGCCATGACCGCGGAGAGCAGGAGGCACTGCAGAAAGGCACTCGGAGCTTCTGTTCCTCATAGTTTAGTTCATTAGTTACATCACGGGCACCACTGTTTAAAAGCCCTGAAGATGCCCACTTAATTTTTGACAAAGGAGGCAAAAATCCTACTCCGGGAAGAAGGACAGCACGCTTAACAAATGGGGCTAGCACAGCCGGGGTTCTTGTCTGCAGAAGAACGGGGTTAGATTTGTATCTCTTCCCTTGTACACCATCAATTTAAAGTGGATCAGAGACCTTAACTTTAAACCCCAAACTCTGAAACTTTTAGGGAACTTTTCGAAAACAAGGTAATGGGGTAGGCACGGAGTGTTCAAACAGCACAGCACAGCACAGCACAGCACAGCACAGCACAGCACACAGCAGGCAGGGTCAACAGAGCACAGGTCAGGAGCAACCAAAGTTCTACCAGCTGCGCTTCAGGCCAGGGGCAAACAGTCAACATTGACAAAGAATTGCAGAAGTTAGATACCGAGGGAATAAAACTGCCCACAGCAAATGGGCCAAAGAACTGAACAGACAGCTTTCAAAGGAAAAAGAGAAACACAAATGGCCAATAGCTATTTTTAAAAGTGTGTAATGCCCCAAGTCACCAGGGAAATCCAAATTAAAGCTACTCTGAGATACTACTTCGCCCCAGTCAGAATGACTATCATCGAGAAATCAGAAAAGAAAAATGAAGGTAGAAGAGGATGTGGCGAGAAAAGGAACCCTTATGCACTATTGGTAAGAGTGCAAATTAATACAGACATTATGGAAATCTGGAGACTACTCAAAAAATTAAAAAATAGAACTACTATTTCTATTAAAATAGACCCAGCTGTTTCACTCCTGGGTATATATATTTACCCAGAGACACTCCATGCCCCACTCTAGAGAATTTCTGTAGTAGTTGTAGACCTGGTTTCCACAAACAGATGCACAGATAATGAAAATCTGGTATATATATTCCATTATGTATGCAGCGGAATACAGCATTAAAGAAAAAAAATGTAGTTCAAAAGTTTCAGGAAAATGGGTGGACTTGGAATGTGTAATACGAAGTGAGATCACACAAGCTCAGAAAGAAATAAACCACGTATTTCCATATGCAGGATTTAGTCAATAATATATGCATATGCATAAAGAGATGTACCTATGGTGCAGTATAACATGAGACGAGAACAAGAAAGGCTAAATATAAGAGGATGAGGAAGGACTGCAGGCAGGCAATGGACACGAGTTGCGAAAGTGGATATAAACCCAATTGTTTTTCCAGTTATAATTCAATCATGGCTTGTTGTTGTTGTTGTTTTGGATGGTAGACAAGTACATAAAATATATTCAATACTGAGAGTGTAAAATTTAATGTGAGGACTCACAGCTTCTGTTCTGAATGGCAATTCTAATTGTATATGAGCTCACTAAGTCATAGACTCTGGGTCTGGTTAATTATGGTGTGTGATGTTTTTATCTGCAAGGTTTTAAAACAATAAAGTTCTTAAACAACACCTTGAGAAAACTAAGAGATTTAGAGGCGAACATGTAAAGGGGGTGAGCCAGGCGGTGGTGGCGCACGCCTTTAATCCAAACACTTGGGAGGCAGAGGCAGGCGGATCTCTCTGAGTTCGAGGGCAGCCTGGTATACAGAGTGAGTTCCAGGATAGCCAAGGCTACCCCAAGAAACCCTCTCTCAGAAAAAAAAAGAAAAAGTAAAAGAGAAAAGGGGGCAGAAAGGAGAGGCTGTGTGACAGCAGTTTCAGCTGGGGCTCAAGGCGCATACACACGGTTATTGGAAAATCACACGGTACATGGTCTCGCAGAAAACCCCTGTGGTAGGGTTAACAGTTCTCAAGCTTACAGTATATAAGTTTTAATATTTAAGTGTTTTAATGTATATGTGAAAGTCAGACATATTTGTGAGTTACTGTATAGTGCTTCAGGAATTTAGGTGTTTTTAAACACGTATACTCTATCTAGTATGCTGGCAATGGTATGCCTTACAAGCAGCTTTGACTGCTGGACATGAGATCAAGTGTGGTGGGGATGGGGTGTGGTGAGGGGGCTGACTGCTCACCAGTGCCTCTGAGCACTGCCCAGGGAGAAACAAATTATAGCTGGCAAAACAAAACAGTTTTTGACAGGACTGCCATATTTTCTGACAGTATCTAACCCTTGCCCTCCAGGGTGTTTTCTCTATGTCCTTCATCTCTATTGCCTGCAGCCTGCTTGGCATTTATCAGTCTACTTTGGACTGAACTCCCTTCTTGCAAATGGCACCATTGCCAATTTATGGTGAGTTATGGCCTTCCCCCACATGGCTCAGATTCAAATCCAAGAATGACTTCCTAAACTTTTACTTTTGTTTGGGTTGCTTTTCAAACCTCCACAAAAAATCAGTAGTGAGTTGGGGTATCCCGTGGCATTTCTTCTGTCTCCCAGTTCATTCTCTGCCTTCAGGAGCTAACTCTTCGCTCATTCTATGTTAGCTTTCCTCTCAGCACCCTCCCTCTCCCACTCCGATGCATCCCTTGTGTGGGTGAGCTGGCCTGCTCTGAGGGCTGCATGCTTAGCAGGCCCTGGCATTTCCCCAGTGTCCTTGAGGCAACAGCTCCCTTTAGTCTGACTTGGCGTCTGTCCCCTGACCTCTGGCTTCACCTCTGCTCAAATACCAGGCTAAAGTTCATTTACTCTTTTCCGTGGGTCTCTCTTCAGAGCCAGGGCACTCTTTCTAATTTCTAAATCTCTGGATCTCTTTTAAATCTTGGAACAAAACCCCAGCCTTGCAAAGGACAATGCTGTGGGACACTAGTCTGTACCCTGTCACTTGTATTTTAATAAAATACTGATTGGTCAGTAGACAGGCAGGAAGTATAGGCAGGGCACCAGGCAGGAAGTAGAGGTGGGATGAAGAGAACAGGAGAATTCTGGGAAAAGGAAAGACTCAAGTCTGCAGTCGTCATCAGACACAGAGCAAGCAAGATGTGACTGCCGTGCTGAAAAAGTACCAAGCCATGCGGCTAACACAGACAAGAATTATGGGCTATTATAAGTCATAAGAGTTAATAAGAAGCCTGAACTACTAGGCCAATCAGTTTATAATTAATGTAAGCCTCTGTGTATTTCTTTGGGATGAACGGCTGTGGGACAGAAACCTCAGTTAACAGGACAACAGCATTCTACACCAGAGCTCTTGTTTTCTGGGACTCTTTAGCAGCTTTGATAACTCTCCATTTCTCCAGTCTCCTCTTTTGATTGTGTTCCTCCATTTCCCAGTCATGCTGGCCAATATAATGTGTCTGTTCAGTGTCCCACATGTTACTGTGGGACACTACTTTGTGGAGTACAATCAGCTCCTGTCAGTCACTGTCACACAAGGTCCTCCACCAGACCCACAACTCCCATGTTTAAGATGGATCTAAACGCACATCTGCCTAAGAAGTTTCTTCCTACCATATCCGCAAAGACAAAGACTGTGAGGTTCAGGGACATGATCTAAAAGTTTGGATTGAATTCTTAGAGGACATTTCTTAGTTCCATGTGGGTGGAACTGAGATTAAGCACCCTTGTTATTTCCACCTGGTGCCTTGATTCAGTGAGGTGTTTCCAGCCAATGAAATGCTTGAGTCGGGAGGGGCAACGATAAGTCCACCTGTCTGGGTGTTACTATTACTACTATTATCACTATAGCAATAGTCAATATTATCGTGGGCACTAAGGTTCATGTGCATTAAAGCAGGAAGCCTATGAATGCAGGTTTTTCTGGCACACAGTGTAGCCAGCATTAGTAAAGAGAGGATTAAAATATGCCTTTTCAATGTCCTTTTTGGCTTCTGACTAGGAGTTTATGAAATGAATTCCCCAAGACTCACCTGGATTGTTCGTATAAAGGACACTGTCACCCGCTCTTCAAATTCATTCAAGGGAGTGTAAAGGTTTAAAATTTTGACAATCTGTTGGAATAAAAACCAAGTTTAGTGCAGAGCTAGACAAAATGAAGACAACTTCAAACTTTAAGGCTCTGTGACAGTGGCATCATGCCTGTGTATGACTCTTTGGTCAGACCCCACGAGGTGTCCACCCATGGCTGCCCCTGCGGGGTTTGAGCTCCTGCACTGCATTCTCAGTGTCCGCCCCTCCCCTATGCTTGGTGGCTTACGCACAATGAATTCAGAGAACTGCCGTCCGGAACCCCCAGCCCTCTTTTCTGCTGGCAATTTAGAGGTTTTTCAGAAGAGTACCTTACATAAGAGAGGGCTTACTTAGCCACATTTAACCATGCTCATGCCTCTTCCTTAAGAAAAGTCATTTATGCCAGGTGCTGGTGGAGCACACCTTTAATCCCAGCACTCAGGAGGCAGAGTCAGGTGGGATCTGTGAGTTTGAGGCCAGCCTGTTTTATAGAGTGAGTTCCAGGAGAGCCAAGGATGCAGAGAAACCTTGTTTCAAAAAAGCAAAAAACAAACAAACAAAAAAACCCAAAAACAAACAAACAAACAAACAAAAAACCCATTCATTGCAAGTGATGTTTTCTTCTTAACCTCACACAACCTTTTGTCTGGCTAGCGGTTGTTTTGGTGGAAGTACCCTGGCCTCGTGTAAGGCCAACTGCAAGTAAACTCACAGAAGGAAAACAGTCCCTGGGGCGGGGGAGCTTGGAAACGGGGACAAGTGCAGTTTTCTTAGGAGCTCTCTGGTTTACTTCTGCAGACAGTGGAGGAGGTCAGAGAAGCATATGCCTTTGCTGGATTGAGTTTAGAGCTGGCTACAAAGGCATAGTTGAGAAGGGCCATGCATTTGATCAGAAGAGACTGTTTTCCCTTCTGTCTGAAGCCTGTTTCTAAGTGGTAGTGATCAAAGGCAAGATGTGGGGACTCGCATCTTTATAGACTAGTCCTAGGCCTACAACCAAATTATGGTATAAATACAATTTTAGGGTGAGGAATTTAAAATAATATTTAAGTACCTTTAGGTCATTAAGGCTTCATCTATGATATAAATGGAGTCTTAAAATATGACCATATGAAAATTACAGTTGTAAAGAAAATATATAAGGAAAACAAACAGCCTCATACTGACAGATTCAGAAAAAATCTCTTCGGTAAGAAACTATCTGGAATTGTTTTTAAAAAGTTGTGATATGAGGCCAGCAGTGGCTCGGTGGGTGACAGCCCTTGCCACTAAGTCTGATTACCTGAATTCAATTCCCAGAGCCCACAGGAAGGGAGAGAGAACCAGTTCCTCCCAGTCACCTCCCTTTGCCCTCCATATACACACATCATAGCACACGTACGTATGTACGCGCAACTTTAAAAAGTTGGTATCAAGGTTTGCAGGTTTACCACCTTGTAAGTTAGCACCATAGGAAGGAACAGAATGCTTCAGGGAAATGGTATCGGGTTCTACAGACCAAAGTGATCTCTGCTTCATCAAGACCATTTCATCAGTTGCAGATGGGAATTGTATCAACAAGGCTGGGAGCCCCGCATCAGAAAACTTCTGGAAAGAACGGACTGGCGGAGCCAGCGCGGGTCTCAAATGGTGGTACCTGCTGGGTGCTGAGGGAGGTACACAGAGAGCAGATGGCTTCAGCATCCTCCTGGGTTTTCTTCTTCAGCTGGAGGAGCTGGGCCGCCTGGATCAAAGGCTCCATGGTCTGCACTGCTCCGCTCTGGTGAAGGTTCTTTCCTCGAAGCCACTCTTCAAGTTGACTTATGTTGTACCTTAGCCACAGGTGAAAAGGAAGCTGTGTTAATTCATGGGGTAGGGTACCTGCTGTGTTTTGTAGGCTAGGTGTAAACAGAGTCATCCTAGCCCCCGCTTTAGTTGTCTCATGTGGTCAAAGCTTGCCAGGACAGCTCAGTTTGTAAAATGTTTGCCTTGCAAGCATGAGGACCTGAGTTTGATTCCTAGACCGATATTTAAACACAGATCTCATTACAGATGGTTGTGAGCCACCATGTGGTTGCTGGGACTTGAACTCTGGACCCTAGGAAGAGCAGGCACTGCTCTTAACTGCTGAGCCAATAATTTATGTCCTGGCAATGCTGAAGCATGCATGGTGGTTGAACTTGTCCATTTTGGGTTTCATGGTCTAAGCCGATAAGGACGACATATTTATTTGTTTGTTTAATGTGGTTTTTCGAGACAGGGTTTCTTTGTAGCTTTGGTGCCTGTCCTGGAACTAGCTCTTGTAAACCAGGCTGGCCTCGAATTCCGCCTGCCTCTGCCTCCTGAGTGCTGGGATTAAAAGTGTGTGCCATCACCGCATGGCTAGGACAACATATTTAACCACACAGATACACACACATGCATACACATATGCACACACACACACATACTACAAAACAAGCAACAACAAAACCAAAAATGAGCAAGGTGGCACTGAGTTGTAATGCTGGTGCTGGGGAGGTAGAGACACCTTGTTGACCAGGCGACCTAGACAACTCTGGTAAGTTCCAGTTCAGTGAGACCCTTTTTAAGTGGATGTTTGAGGTGTTCTCTAGCCTCCACATGTTCTTGTATGTACCACTCCTCTATGCACACACACGTTAAAAAAAACCAAACTGCAGCGTGCCTAGCATTCAGTTAACCATATCTCGAGTAAAGAATGGATAGATGAATGCATGCTTAAAATTAAGCAAAGATGAAACACCTAATGTGTCTATGTATTAACAGGGAGGGAAGCACTAAATATACTAAACTAAAATTAGTGTTTAGTATTTGCAAACTTTTATACTTGAGAACCCTGATAACTCATAACTTCCCCGTCTTTCTCGCTGACCTCGCACACTCGTCAGTCTTTAAAGAGCAGTTATCTGAGGCCCGCTAAGCTAGTGTGAGCATCTCTGCACTAGTTGGTTTACCAGGTGGCTGCCTCAGCTGGGTGAACTTTACCAATCAATAAAAAGCTGATGCCACCAGTTAGACGTGGATTTCGCCTTGAAGACGCCTGTCCTGCGTCCTGTCCCCAGCCCGCGTCGGGCCCCGCAGTCTCCTCGTGCTGGCGCGAGCACCTCTCTCACCTGAGCTGCATGCCCGTGCTCCAAGAGCAGGCATCTTTCCGCAGGAGCAGGTTGTTAAGGGTCACAGCGTTGATCATGTAGAAGAGCTGCTTGAAGACCTGAAGGATAATCTCAGGGTCCAGGCCCTGGTCACACATGACAGTATGAAACGAATTCATCTGGCGGACGATGGCCTCCAGGCAGTAGGAGTTCTCTCCATCCACCATGCTGGAGGAGCGCTTCCGGTAACCAGTTGGCCTCACACCAGATAGCCCCTGGATACTCTCGTTTTCCAACATGGCAGAAACTGAAAGGAAGACATGGTTAGAGAAGTTTGTATGTCCCCCTCAAAACTCTGCTGTAGGTCTAGTCAGCTCAATGAAACCATTCGGGGTGCACGGGGTCAACATATGCAAGGACTCAACACATTTTGGTAAAGAATTTTGAATGTGGTGGATCTCTATCTGACATAGAACAACTATGGAGCGAATTGTCACTTAAATTCATTGGGGATGGGACAAAGACAATGGATATATACTATCTGGATTCTGTCTACCTCGTGCCTACCCCAGAATGGGCGTGGCTTTGTGGAGGCCACAGTTGGTTAACACCTGATTGCTGCAAAGTAAGGCAAACTTGTCACAATCCCGCTCCTCCTCCAGACCCCACGATATGTGCTGCTAGCTGCTCCCAGCAGCGGCTTACCTATCATAGGTTGTAACAAGCCCTCGGCAATTTTAATGAGCTGCTGATAGATCTGAATGGAAAGATCGCTTAGCACCTGCCGATATTCAGTAAGGTCAAAGTTCTTGAGGCAGTGCTCATTCTGCTTCGGGGTGTTCTGCGTCATGAAGCCCTGAGGAGGAAGAACGTTCATGAGTGAGCATCTGGGGTCTCCTGGGCTCTGTTCACCTGGGGCTCGGGCCACCTTAACAACTTCCTGCTTGCAGGGCTTCACTCAGGCCTTCTCTGTGTAGGCGCTAGGAAACACGATGCCTTGGAACGGCCCTGGACTTCGAAGGTAGAGGAAATCTCACGATAGACAAGTCAGAACTGTGAAAATAAAAAGGCCTACACCACCTAGATCCTCAAAATAAAGTGAGTTCTTTATATTAAATACCCAAAGCCAGAAAAACGTTAATAAAGGAGGGTCCCGTGCTTTCTGAATGTTTAACCGGCATCACCTGCATTCAGATTGCCTAAAATCTTAGGCTACACAAGACCCTACAGGAATATGGCATAGGGCGGGTTCTGTTTGTAGGAGACATCTATGTCATCGGTTACCAGATGAGTGGGAAGGTGGCAGCACTGTCCTCTTAGCCTGCCGTTCCAGGACGAACATGTAATCTGGGGTAGGTACTGCATCCAAAGGGCTCCTGTGACCAGGGTCGTCTTACTGTATCTTTTTTGTTCTGAGATGGTCTTGTTGTATCATCTAGGTTGTCTTTAAACTTGTGGTATTCCTACTATAGCCTCCCACTTGTTTAGGTTAAAGGCATGTGCTACTGAGTCTAGCTCCAACTTTAATGTACTTTTTATTCAGGCCAAGAGAAACCAAAAGCAGCCAAAACGATCAGGACTGTCCATGAGGCAGCCATGGCCCTCAACCTTTTGCCCTCATCTCAAATTACAAAGCAGCTTCTAATAAGGGGCAGAGGTAGGAGGAGTGTGTTGCTGGGAGATGGGATCTTTGACTCTTCCTTTGTTGTTAGACCTCACAGAGCTAGTTACACTGTGGTTCCAATCTTGTCTCCGAGAACAGAAGTAAAAAGAGCAGCCTAGGTCATGGAGCCCTTAGGCCTGCCCTTTTATAACACCCTGAGAATACAAGGTGACACTGGTTACTGCTGTCAGCCTGACAAAAGTCTAGAATCAGCTTGGAGGTGGGCCTCTGGAGCATGCCTACAAGGGATTTTCTCAATTGGGTTGAGGTGAGAAGACCCACCCTGAATGTGGCTAGCATCATTTCAACGGCGGGACCCTGGACTGAACGCACTGGCCTGTGTTTATCCCTTGCCCGCTCTTCTCTATTGTGGAGGTAGCTTGATTAGCTGCTTCAAGTTTCTGCTGCTGTGATTTCACACAGCGGTCAGTACCCTGGAATCATGAGCCAAATAAACCCTTTCTCAATTAGGTTGTTGTTGTCGGGGCATTTTATCACGAAGGAAGCTAAGACACTGTGTGAAGCGATGAACCGTGACGAAATGAAGTGCTCCACACATAAAGGGCTCGTGTATGATACTGGGGGCAAAGAGCAGGAGGCATCTGGTTGGAAACAAAGGGCATTTCTTTACCTTTCCCTTCCTTTCCCTTGGAAAAGCAAGCGGCCAAACTCAAGTTCTAATTCTTGAAGGAAGGTGGGACTAAACCCATCCCAAAATTGACTGACTGGGGCAGGAGAGTGATCCATTACCTTAGGGAGAAGAGTGTTTCTATTTGTTCTGCCACAAAAGATACTAAAACTTTAAAATGTTGTTGCATGGTTTCAATTTTTGCTGTACCTTGACTTTGGGCAGGGTGGGATGTGTGAAAGGCGGGGAGAAGGGAGAGTTGAGACTGTGGGGATGTGGGAGGTAGAAGGCCTGGATGCAGTGGGATTCTCACCAGGGGAACTGGAAAGTGAACTCAGAGGCGTGAAGCTGAAGGCACTGCATGGCAGAAGGTGACCTCACTACTGACGGGAATGGTGAGTTCTAGAGAGAGCTGGACTCAAGAGTAGAATACGCAGTGACCTATCAGCTGGGCCTCAGGTCAGTGAATCAAATTAAGCCGGAAGCATGAAGCGTGGCCTCAACATCCATTTGTACCTTAAGGTTCTATACAGGGGCACCTCTTTTTTGTGCCCATCTTTATTCTTAAGAGACATCCTGATACATCAGACGCTGACCTTGCTCCCAGTCTTCACTGACATGGCTCCTCTAGGACAGCTTTAGAGATGAAAGGTTGCAAGGGTCCCTTAGAAAATGAAGAGGCTTTCTGGTGCTGTGCGGTTGAGTAAATTCAATTCTATAACTATTCTTCTCTTTTGCTTACGGGATGATTTTTCAGGGGTTCTTGGACCCACTGAAGCCCAAAGTCTCCTGTGTCTTAACCCAGCACTGCTAACACATGCCCACAATCTGAGGTCCCAGCAGACCTTACACCCATCATCTAAGGGAATCCAATGTACCCCAATGCACCCCAAACTTCAAGCCAATAAAGTGGAGCCCACTGTGGGCTCTTGGCTCACTACTCACCTCGTCCCCACTGTACTGCTTCAAACAATGAAGGAAGCGGCAGGTGTTGGATAACCAGAAGGATGTCATCTCAAAGTCATCATTGTGCTTCTGTGAAAAGAAACCACACCACTGGCTCTGAGCAAAGTGTCTCCCATCAGCTGGCATGTATCCCCAGTGCCTCTCTTTCCATGTTTTCTGTGTCACCCAGCCTTCCCAGGCAGCCCCAATGTATGCAGTCCACTTTCCAGTCACAGAGTGGATACCCTTTGCTGAGGGTTGCTGTTCTTCTACTCCTTGAGATAGCACACAGGCAGAACTACTTTCTGGTCTCCTGATGAGTGATTGCATACACCTGAGCACACGGGAAGACCAGGCTTCTCCCAGAGCTGAATGAAGCTGAGTGGCACAAATGAAGCTTAGGCTCAGCAGCCCAGGCTCTAGTCGGGCCTGAGACTTGCCCTGGCCAGCTCAGATTCTGACCTACCAGCTGTCCCATACAAGGCGTGCCAGTGAAGTACACTAACATCCCAGTGATCTAAAAGTCAGATGCTCAGTGGCAAGGCAAGGGACCAAGGCTGCTCAGCAACCCATATATACCTTGACCTATCCAGTTCCTGCATTACATCCACTGACTTCTTAGAGTCTGTCCTGAAACACAACACCACTATTTAAACGCACTGATTATGAGCTAGGACAATAAAACAATAAGGCTGACCATACAGGCTACGGGCCAGAGCAGGCTAATAGAAGGCCTCTCTAAGGAAGTGATGTTTGTAGTCCTTGGCTGCCTTAGACTCCAGCTGGAGCTTATTAGAGAGGTCAAGGCCAGAGACACATACATGAGAATGACCAGCATATGCATGATACACTCCAGGGCAATTAGTAGATAACTGTGTATGGAGCTTGCTGTGGGATAATCCTTTTTTACACTGTGGCGATTTATCACTGTGATTGGTTTAATAAAGAAGGTGACTGACCAATAGCTGAACAGAATAAAGTTAGGTGGGAAAGCTAAATTGAGAATTCTGGGAAGGAGAAGGGTGGCGTGAGAAGTCACCAGCCAGGCGCAGAGGGAGCAGGAGATGAACACGCCATGCTAATAAAGGTACCACCATGTGGCAGAGTACAATTAAGGAATATGGGCCAATTTAAAATGTAAGAGCTAATTAGTAATAAGCCTGAGCCATTGGCAGATCATTTATAATTAATGTAGCCTCTGTGTGCTAAATTGGAAGCAGATCCTGGGATGGGAAAACTCTGTTCACAGGAGTCTGAGACAGGGAAGCCGGAGAGCTGCCAAGGGCATGCAGCCAGAAGCAGGATAGCTTGCTCTCCAGTCATGGATCACAGGCTCACAAGACCAGAAGAGGCCATGGTGCTCCTGAGGATGGCTTGCCTCCTTGGAATCATCAGTGTTAGAAGACATAAGACTGTCACTGTTACTGAGATGTCTCTGTCTCCAAAATTCCCTTCCTACCACCTGACCCCAGCTCCTTTGTGAACATGCCTCACCACCAAACAACTGCTTCTATATTCATCTCGTGTCTTAGGATAGCATCCTTGAGCTGTTTTATCAGCCCACCTTCACCCACCAGAGCAGCCCTGATGAATGGCAGCAGCTCTCTCTGTGCCACCATGCTGTGGGACAATGGTCTGTACCCTGTCACTTGTATTTTAAATAAACGCTGATTGGCCAGTAGCCAGGCAGGAAGTACAGGTGGGGCAACAAGAATTCTGGGAAGAGGGAAGTTTCAGTCTTTAGTCATCACCCAGACACAGAGGAAGCCAGACATAGAGCAAGCAAGATGTGACTGTCTCGTTGAAAAATGTACCAAGCCATGTGGCTAACACAGACAAGAATTATGGGCTAATAATATAAGTTATAAGAGTTAATAAGAAGCCTGAGATACTAGGCCAATCAGTTTATAATTAATGTAGACCTCTGTGTGATTTCTTTGGGACTTAACGACTGTGGGAACGAGGTCTCAAAGAAACCTCAGTCAACACCAGCAAACTTGATAGTGTGTCCCATTCCCTTGGAAAGGTGTGAGAGAGTATGGCTTCCTGAACTTGGTTCAGAGACAGTCCACCCCCTTAGCATCTATGTTAGCAGGCAGCTGGGCTTTCATGTAAACACAGGTTCAGCAAGAAGGTTGCTGGAGGCCCACATTGGAGTTCCCAGCTTCCTGGCATTGGCAGTCTTGAGCCTGCTCTGAGAACTGCTAGGTAGTGTAATTGGTACACGGGCAGAACACAGATGCAGAGAAGCAATGGAGGTACTAGCTTTGTTCAGGCTACTGGGAACTGCAGCTGTTTGCACAGGCTTCTTCCTTACCTTGAGGACTTTCTTAATGCCATTGATGGTGGAGCTCAGCAGCGAGTGTACCTTGAGGTCATCATTGGTGTAATCCGCATGCCTGACACACATGTAGAGGATATATGCAGGCAGGCAGGGCACGGTGCCCGACAGCATATGGGGCTTCAGATCTAATGGCAATAACATGTGAGTTAGATCTACTGGAGGGATCACCCTGAATGCCAGAAGCCTCATCACAAAGAGAAATATTTGCATTATTTCCCTGTAACTCCCCTAGGAAGCGCCTTCTCATAGGGATCGAAAGAGGAATAAGATAGACATCTTATCATGCATCTTATCACTTAGTCCCCAGCTGGTAGTGCTGTTTGGGGAGGTTATGGAACCTTTAGGAGGTGGAGCCTTGTTGGAGGAGATGCATCTTTGAGAGCTTATAGATTCGCCCTACTTCCTGCTTCCTGTGTGTAGCTGAAATGTGATCAGCCAGTTTCCTGTTGGGGCACCTGCTATGCCTTCCTTGCCTTTATAGCCTCTATCCCTCTGGAACTGTAAGCCAAATAAACTCTTTTCTGAGTTGCTTTGGGTTACAGTATCTTATGAGAGCAACAAGGTAAACTGATGTACACACTGACGTAGACATTGATGTACACACTGACATATACACTGATGTACACACTGACATAGATACTGATGAAGACACTGACGTATACACTGATGTACACACTGACATAGACACTGATGTATACACTGATGTAGACACTGATGTACACACTGACATAGACATTGATGTACACATTGACGTAGACATTGATGTACACACTGACATATACACTGATGTACACACTGACATAGATACTGATGAAGACACTGACACAGACACATGTACACAGATGTAGATACTGATGTAGACACTGATGTAGACACTGACGTAGACACTGATGTACATACTGACGTACACACTGATGTACACACTGACGTACACACTGACGTAGACACTGTTGTACATGCTGACAAGGACACTGGTCAGAAAGCAAAAGTATGCCTGGCCAGATGTAGTGGCACACACCTTTCGTCCTAGCACTCAGGAGGCAGAGGCAGGTGATCTACATAGAGAGTTTCAGGTCAGTCAGGCCTACAAAGAGAAACCCTGCCACAAAACAAAGCAAACACCATATTACATCCTAGGTGCTTGTACTGCAGCAGTAAATGACTTGTCAGTCACTGGAGGAAAGGGCCATGAGGCACGGACTCATGCCATTGTCCTCAGGAAGGGACTTACAGTTAAGAGGCAGGCTATAAGCTGGCTCATGCAATGGGGTGAAAACTCCATTTCTTGGCAATCGAGCTTCTGATTAGGCACAGTGGATTCTTTGATATTGAAGATTAGTATCAGGAGAATTTAGCAATATCATGTTTTACAGAAAACCATGTTCCCAGTGATGGCCAGTAGGCCAAGAGCTGAGTGGACTGGAGCAGCCTCTGGTGCATGTCAGTGCTGTTTGGTTTTTTGTCACCTTGTACATGGAAAGAAAGAACCTCAGCTGAGAAAATGCCTCCATTAGAGTGGCCCGTAGGGCATTTTCTTGATTAATGACTGATGTGGGAGGTTCCATCACACCGGGGGTGGTGCCACCCTCGGGCAGGTGTTCCTGGATGGTATAAGAAAGCAGGCTGAGTAAGCCTGGGAAGCAAGCCAGTAAGCAGCAGCCTCCGTGGCTTCTGTGTCAGCTCCTGTTTCCCGGTTTCTGCCTTCAGTTCTCTTCATGATGGAGTGGATTAGAATGGGCATGGTGTTTACTAAAGCAACAGAAGTCAGGCTGGACCACTGGGGCTGTGGCTGTCAGAGTGGCAGCACCTGCCCTGAGGTCTCACAGGTGAACTGGTCCAGCAGCCAATGCCACTCTGCTCAACACGCCACTTTGTCCAGCTCTCTCTTCTACCCCTTTCCCTGCCTTGGACTGTGACTCTTTGTGAACTCCATGCTGATCCTCCAGCTACTTCCCCCTCTCTCCTAACGCCCCTGGGAAGCTGTTGGATGAGCTCTAGTGTCCTGGGAAGCTAAGGAGCCATGTTTAAAGCAATGAGTAATGGCTAGAAGCCAGGGCAGTGGGGAAAAGGTCTGGTGCCAGGTTAAGATGAAGGGCGAGAAAGGGCCCCAGCACCTCATTGAGGCTCTGTCTGTACCCCAGCTCTCAGTCTTCAGTCTCATTACCCTGCCCAAACCAAGCCCCCCCAAAGCTTTCTGGACTTGGAACTCACAAATGGGAGGCTTTGTACCGTCTACCCGAGGCCTTAAGTCGTCTGCCAAGGCTAATGGGGGCTGAGGTAGGGCTGGGCTGCAAGTATCTTTAATTGATAAACAGGTTACCTCATGCTCTCAAATATGTCCTTCTAGTTAGTGTTAATTACAGGCCATAACACTCTGGATACTTAACATTCTGGCATGATCTAGGTTCTAGGCTATAGATCTTGGCTCTAATTAGCACATCAACAGTATTCATCCAGGAAAAAGTGCATTCCACAGGCCCATTTCCAATCTCCAACATCTAACTTCAGGCTTCCCCTATGTGCAGGTTTTAAGCAGCTCGCCTTGCCTCGGAATGTTCTATTGTGGCAGAACAGGCTCACTTCTGTTTCTTAGGCAGAGGTGAGCGTCTCAGAGGATGGGGATTACAACTTTGCTTTCTTCTCCTCTCTGAAGCAACTAGCCAGTGATGGGTCCCTAAGAGGTGGTTCATCCATGTATATGGGGTCACTGAAAGGCAGATGATGGGCACTCTTCCTTGGTATATAGGTAGGAGGTGATTGCCTAGAGCCATCTAAGCAATAAGAGCAGGAAGGAACCCTTGACTCATGCTTACTTAAGTTATAAAATTTAGCGTTTTATTTACTTAATCAGTTAACTCTGATGTTGTAAACTTTGTGTTTCATATTCACCACGGAGTTACCTTTATAAGGAGCATGACAGTCATCAGCAAGCTACTAAAAATGTCCAAATCAAACAACGAAAGGGCAACCATGCAGAACTCACGGTCTATTTCTCCTGGGCTCTTGGCCTGAGTGCTGTACTTAGCAGAGACCTCACTGCTCTGGTTGATTTTCTCTGGGTAATGTTTACTTCGAGCTCTGACTCCTTAAAGAAAGTCCTGCACTGTACCCAGTTTCCTCCCTGACTCTATTTCACGTGCTGGAATGGGCAGGGTCAGTCCCCACCTGTTTGACAGATTTTTTTCTCTATGATTTTCCTCCGGCTCTGTAGGAAGCTCCTGGCCTGGGCTGGATGGAGCATAAAGTAGGTACTTGTTGAAGGCAGACGAGGCTGAGACAAGAGAGGAAGGGGCCCAGGGTTGGTGAGCAAACTGGCTCCCAAGAGTCCTGTATTCCATCCCTAAAGGTGGCATCTAATACTGGTCACAGAGAACCATCTTGACACAAACATCAACAACCTGCAAACATGACTCAGAACCCCTAACTGAGCATCCTTGAAGAGTGACCCCACGGGCAGGAGGCTCTCCTCTAACTTAACAGGGAAAATAACGTCTCTTTTCTGAGCTGTGGGGGCTTGAAAATGGGTAGCAGGTATTCTAGTCCTGAGGACCAAGCTGAGGGGACTCTGCCTTTGCTAGAGCTTCTGGGCCACACACCGAGCTTCTCTCACTCACCCTGCTTCTCAGTGTCAGTGGGAGGGTGTCCAATCCCCTGGAATAGGAGTTACAGACAGTTGAGAGCTGCCATGTGGGTGCTGGGAATTAGAACCGGGTCCTCTGGAAGAGTAGCCAGCGCTCCTCACTGGTAAGCTATCTCTCCAGCCTTGTTTAACAGGTCTTACCACCTTCTCATGCCACACTTGAGGACACTGGCCCTCGACTGCATGGCTAGTGAGGAAAGCGGCAAACTTGCACATAGATTGTCCAATTCCAGAGGCCACAATCACATGTGCCGGGTTAAACAGCACTAACACCCCTCAAACAGAGGCATTTGACTCCCTGATCCACTGTCTATGCCCTGTGTGACCTAAGAAAGTTACTAGAAAGATCTCTGCATTCTCCAAGATGAAGTCAGGATTTGTATAGTGCCTACTGACATAGACGGTGAGAGAATTAAACAATCGAGGTGGGTATGGCATTTGGCACAGTCGCTGACAAGCCCGCACTGATGTCCTGCTATTGCCAAAGCACCATGGCCCACCCTGAACTTCCTCAGAGAAAGAAGGGCTGCAGCAGCCACCACAGAGAAGCACGGGTAGACAGGAGCCATGTGGCCGCTGGCAGAACAGAGGTCTTTGTTCCCTGTGCTGGTGCGAGGCTATACAGGGTTGGCAGGGGGCACAGTGGTGCAGATCCTGACCTGTCACCAGGTTCCGGATGAGGAGAGCCTCGTCCTCTTTGTGGTACTCCAGCATGCCTTGGAAGTCTTTCTCCTTTCGCTGGACCGTGACCTGTCTTGTGAGTTCATGGTGCCTCCTGTCACTCTGTGCCAATGCCTGGGCAGCTGATGGGAATGAGACAATAGAAACGTGGTGAGAATGTGCAGGTGAAGGCCTGCAGAAGGGGTGTCCCGGCCTGGGGACCATGCTCAGGGTACTCAATGTAGCCTGTCCCTGCAGCCCGAACCCTCGCTCTCTGTGAGTCAAGAACTTCAGCACTTTCGCTAGGGTCTGCTGTGGGCACGGGGAGGAGAATCCCTGAAAGAGAAATGGGTAGGTTTTGTATGAGAAAACAGGAGAAGCGGTAGCAGCCATGTTCAGCGTGCCCCTCTGGCATGGGTTTCTCTCTTCCTACCAAGCTGCAAGGAAGGTCCCTGAGTTTGGGAGGAGAGTCAGCCAGGCCGTTCTACTCAGTTCCCTGTGGTACCACAGCACTGGCCATCGTGACACTATGATGCTACAGTTGTGGGCTGGTCAGGGGAGCAGGTGGTATCAGTGGGGTAAACACACTGTACCTTGTATCTAAATGTAGTGTGAGCCCACGTAAGCACAACTAATGGGTATCTAGGAGTACCCATTGGGTTAACAAGGACTTGTTCAGTTCCATTCAGACATTTCCCCTAGCCCAGAGGAAGATAGTAGCCTCCTAATATTTATTCATTGTATACCTGGGTACCAACAGTGTGAGGGTATTGTCATCACCTCAGGGCACATGTGAAGTCCCCATTTTGCCCTCACCAGTCTAGCTAGGAGATGCTTCTGTGTGTTTGCATGGAAAAACACTTGACAATGCAGGTTGGCCAGGTGCTAGGCCAGGAACGTTCACCACAGGTGCTGGTGGGGGCAGAACACTGAGAGAGCCAGGCGGGAGGGAAGAAAGTAGGCAAGAAGAGGGCTGGTCCATCAAAACATCCCCTAGAGCAGTGGTTCTCAACCTTCCTAATGTTGTGACCCCCTTCATACAGTTCATTACGTTGGAGTGACCTCCAACCATAAAAATACATTCATGGCTACTTCATAACTATAACTTTGCTACTGTTATGAATTGTAATGTAAATATCTACGTTTTCTGATGGTCTTAGGTGACCCCTGTGAAAGGATCATTTGACCCTCAAAGCATTCGTGACCTACAGGTTGAGAACCACTGCTCTAGATGAATGGGAAGAGAGCTAGGCAAGAGATCGATCATCCATGAAAGTCATTTGTAACTGGCTGGAGGGATGCTCTGTGTATGGGCCCACAGATGTGTATGCATACAGAGGAGCACCAGGTAAGAGCTGGGATTTCACTCTGCTAGCTATGGGGAGGGGAGAAGGCAGACAGTACTCTAAGCAGTGGCCCTGGGAAACTACCGAGTCACCTGGGAACAGAGGGTAAAGCTTGGCCACAGGGGAGTAAGAGCATAGACTAAAGCATGGAGAAGGGGGGAAGAAGGGGAGGTAGGCTGGACAGAGCAGAATGAAGAGGTTGGAAGCCAAGAGACTTGGAGAATGACTGCCTGAGATCAGAAGAGAAAAGCCCCATAGATGACGGAGGACGCACAGGGGCATGTGCAGACCACCAACTGAGAAAAGGCCACAAGGTGCCTGGTGTGGGCAGTGATGTCCCTGACACTACAGAAGTAGTGGCTATGCACTCTGTGATCAGTGATATGCCTCAGGCTAGCACAGGGCAGGGTTCCAAGGCTAGGGTGGTGGCTCTTGAGCTGAGGGTGGAAAGATGAAGAGGGTTATCTGTGACACAAGGAGCCCTGAGGGCTACAAGCAGGATGGCACCTGCCCAGGGCTTTAGGAGAGTGATTTAGACCTCTGTCTGCCCCTCCCTCTGGGCTAAACTCCACATTGGGAGTTTAGCTATGACATCCCATGGCATAGTGTTCTTTCACACCAGAAAGTCTCGCCTCTGACTCTATGCCCACCAAAGGCAGGTACCACTATGAACCCGTATGGCTCACACCTCCAGCCTGCCGAACCTGGCTCACACCTGCTCAAGCAGGTGTCTCTACCTGCTGAGATGTGAGCTCCCATGACAGGGCTGGAGCAGGCACAGCCACCTGATGAAGGAAACAGTGGGCTGAAGTCCCACAGACTGGCAGAGTCACCTCTGCCTCAGGCACACACTCAGGGACATACTCATGCACACTCAGGCACGCTACCTTCTAAGTCCTGGACCTTCTTCATGTAAATCTTCAGCTGCTTTTTCAGCTTCCTCTCATTCTTTTCCAGTTTTTCTATCAATTCTTTAAAATCCTGAAAGCACAATGGAGCCGTGTGAGAGCAGAAGGTTGGCCTCGCACGGAAGGAATGGGAAAGTCCTTGCCAGGACCACAGGGGCCCAGCGAGGCTAAGGAGTCCCACTCCAGTAGGGTCGGAAGGGCCACCTCACACAGGCTCAGCACCTGCTCAGAGCCTGGGAGGAGCGATGAGTCAGAGTTCATTCTGCCAGCAACAACAGGGTGAACTCCTCCCAGGGCGAATTCCTCCCCCTGGGGCACTCTGGCGCCTTCTCTCTAAGTCAAGCGTCGTAGGAGGACACCCGGCCTAGGTGTCTAGGGGAGTGGTGGGCAGCACTTGCGGTGGAGGTGTAGTAATGCAGGCATATAGCTGGAACGGTCAGGATCAAACAGGCTTCTGGGATCAGAAGCCAAACAGGACAGGGCTGTGGCCCCAGTCCCTAGCAACTGTTGCCACTGGAAGCATTGCCACTGTTGCCACTGGGACCTAGAACAGCAAGCTGTCCAGGGAAGGACTTTGCAATCATTATTATCCCCATCCAGCTGGGTGGTGGCTCTTTAAGGGAGGGAAGGGAAAGAGGAAAGGAGCCCTGTTTTGACCATTAGAGCCAAGTCTAGGTAACCAGAGCGATGGAAAGGGAGAAGCTAGCAGTTCATCCTGGGACCTCTGGAACATCTTTGGTGTGTATTCTCACACTCCACCCCTGTGTGTGTTACAGGGTATAAAACCAAGGGCTAGGTAAGTGTGAGCTAGAAAAGTGCTCCACCACCAAGCCAGGAGAGAACCTTTGTCTTGGAGTCCAAGGCTTGGACAGTATTTTATTTTTTAGGATTTATGTGTGTGTGTGTGTGTGTGTGTGTGTGTGTCTAAGTGAATAGGAGTGCTGGCACCTGTGGGAGCCAGAGGATGGGAAAGGCTTCAAGGTAGACCTGCAGAAGAGAGTCTGTTACAAGATTAATACCAGTGCTGTGGGCTTAGCAGACAAGTCTAATTAGAGAGAAATGATCCCAAGAGCTACAATCCACGAGACACGGCCACTTACCAGGTTCTCATTGGTGAGCCGAGATATCTCCTGCTGGACGCCGAATTCCACCTGGGCCTCTGGGGAGAGCAGCAGGGTCTGGCAGAAGGTCTGCTGCTGTTTGTCCATCTCCTCCTTCAGGGTCTCCACCTGGGTCTTGAGACGTTCCACTTCCTCCTCGTGCTCCAGGCTCTGGGCCTGCAGCTGTGCCTCCAGCAACCTGCACCCAGGAGAGCAGGCCAGGTCACTGTGTGGCTGGGGTGGGCACCCACAGTGAGGGGCCACAGACAAACACAACAGGGGAGCAGCCAAGCACATAGCGGGAGCAATCATGTGGCCCCAACAGGGATGAGCACAGTGGGGGGAGGTAGGTATCACCTGTCAAGCACGTCGACTTGCCATCCTCTCGGATGACCAGAAACCAAGGCCAAAGGCACCCGTGGGTTTAGACTTCTTTTGCCACCCTCATTTATTTTTCTTATGGACACAGACTACTGATTTAGGATTGAGAGATTGTCTCCACGACAATATGACGTTAACACAGATAAATGTCTCATAGTGTCCTTTAAATAGCAGTGTCGTCGTCTGCTCCAAAGTTTGTAAGAATTTCCTTGTAAAGACAAAATGCCGATAAACAGAGCTAATTTTTTTTAGAAGGAGAAGAGCTAATGTTTTGTCTTTCATTTCCACATTTATTGCCCAACTTTATCTTATAGGTAATCTTTTACAACTTTTCCTCTGCTCTAAGCAGCTAAGACTACTTTGGGGGGAATGTGTCATAAAAAACAAAGATCCAGAGGAAGCCTGGAAAGGCTGGAGAGGAGGTCCGGAGAGTTCTAAGGGGCTCATGGCTACGGCACCAGGCAGCCAAGAAGAGCACCTGCCTGTGTTAGCAGGGGAGGAGTCTGTGGTTCAGCAGCAGCCTCAGCTTGGATCTGACCCTGACATGGCCAGATGCAACAGGGGCATCTCCTGTGACCTCAGTTACCTGTTCTATCTTTCTAATCTAGTTAGCATCTTCAGCATAAAGGGATACGGTCGGTGGTATTCTGAAGGACACGGTCACACCAGTCTTTTCCTGGGATGTAGTAGAGATTCTGCTCAGGGTGGTGCCTGGGGACATCTCCTGATATCCAGATGGCAAGGAGTAGGCAGCTGCCATGCGTTTGCTGCTGTGCTGGTTTGGGAGATAACTACCATAGAGAAGGGGGAGCCAGAGAGGAAGCAGAAGTCGGCTTTGTTGGCTTCCACATTCTAGGCAGCCAAGTCAGCTCCGCAGCCTGGCATGTACAAGGGCTCCTCAGCAAAGTGATGCAAACGAAAGAAAATGATGAAGGGATTTGCCTATCACCATGGGTCTATTACGAAAGGGAAACAACAGTAACAGGAGAGGGGGAGGAGATAACTCTGGTAATGAAGCCAGCATTTAGATAGCACAGAGTATTCAGACAACATTCAGCATTGGCTACAATGTACTCAAACCTCATCAGCGTAAGATATAAAGTTAACAGGAAAGAGGACGTGGATCTTTTGGTTCTAGGGAGCTGTCCCAGGACCCCTTTCTGACCTGCTGTGGAACCTTGCTTGCATCTGCCTCATCTCAAGTGGATTCAGCTTAGGACTCTACGCCAGGAGTAAGATTCCTATCCCAGCATCCAAAAGGTCTCCTGAAGCATGGACCTGTGTGTTAATTTCTAACGCATTCACTCGATTTTTCTTTGTACCACATTCAATCTTGTGACAGACATGAGGAGGGGGCCTAGGAAGGCACACATCGGTTCCTACTCCAACAAAGCAAACTCTGACTGGTACGACCCTGACCTTGTTGAATACCAACCACAGTAGAAACACAGTAGAACCGGGCAGCAGTTAAGGCTTCTGGACTTTCTGGATGTGTAAAGCTTTACCTGGGGTGATGGCCCTGATGTGCGGTGGTCCTGTGTGGCAGGGCAGGCTCTGATCCACCAGCTGACCATAAGGAGCCTGATCACATCGCCCACTCAGGTTATGGGGCCCCGCAAAGGCTGTAGCACTAGGTTTGCTGCTCCCTCACTGCCGTTAGGAATCCCCATTCTCTTACCAGCAGCATGGAGAGGTTACATGGCAGGTTAAACTGAGGTGTGGGCAGCACCTAGTCACAGAGGGAGCCAGGCCTAGCACACATCCACCTCTCTGAGCAAGAAACACTCCCTGATGACCACCACCCAATTTCTTGTGGGAAACAAATGACCAAGGTTATGCTTCTGTTCTCTAAATGTCACAGCAAATATGACAGATGTAGGTGCTGACCTCACTCTGCGCATGTCCCCGGCTAAACTGTTCACCCACTGCTGAAGGGGGTTGCGGTGAGGTCAGTTTTGCTGCTGATATCAAATGTTTGATTGTCTACTTAACCAGAATTTAACCAGCTAAGCCTGCTAAACTGCGCTTGCAAGGATGCGGTGAGGGTCAGACAGCAGAACATACCCGCAGCACCAGCTTTTAGGACTGGGACCAGCAACATGCTCATAGCATGTACTAAGGAGCCTTGTACTTGCAGCACAGCCAGCATGCAATCTAGGTCTTTGGCTCACCCTGAAGGGTTAAGAAGGTTGGCATGTAGCATGTCAGTAGCATGGGCCCTGGAGTCCCACAGCTAAGTTTCCTTTGCAGCTTTTTTTCAACAGCTGTGTGATTTCTGCTGCAGAAACCCTCCCTCTTCTCTCCACCTATAGAATGAAGAGTTGGGCCATGTGGTTCCTAAGGTTCAACTGGGCCACCTACTGCCATCATCTTGGCCCAGGCAAGCAGCTTCTGCTGATGTCATCAACACTGCCTAGACACAAAATGATGAATGGACGCCCCAAGGTCTGCTGGTTGGAAGCCATGTGAACTGTGCCCCATACTCTCACAGTTGCTCAAGCCAAAACAAGGAACATAGACAAGAGCAGGCACATAGATGAAGCACATACAAGACGGGAACATGTTTGACCTGGCAACTTGCTTTAGGCCTTGGTAAGCCAAGCCGAGTTCTCCATCTTCATTCAAATATCCCCAATCCTCAGTCTGGCTAGAAATAAAGTACAGAAAGACAGGGTGTCCAGTGGAGAAGAGAGAGGCATTGAGACAGACTGGAAAGCTGACAGGCAAGGCTTGGAGTCAAGAAAAGGGTATAGACTGCAGGCTCTTTCCTGCACTTCTTTCTGGCTCCCAAGCTCTAGGTGCTTACAGATAGCATCCTCCTCAAGTTTCCCAGGTTTCAGGTACTGTCTGGGGAAGAGGTTCACGTGGTCTCGAAGAGATCCACCAACAGCTGCAGGTCAGGTACATGTCGCCAAAGACAGCAAGGAGCTGTTGCAGTGACTCTACAAACAGCAGCCACACAGTAGCACAGGCTGGACCATGGCACTTCCATGTCTCACACCCACCATGCTTCCTTCCATTTGAAGGAGTTGAAAGAACAAGGAGACAAGTCTAAACAGGGTCTGGAGAAGGCACAGGGGCTGAGTAGGTCCTCACGGTATGGAGTATGCTGTACCACAGTGAGGCACCTGGGGGATGCTGGCCTCCACCAGGGTAAGGAAGGAAATTGCACATTTTGCTTTCAATGCACAGCTTTCTGCCATTCATTCTCTAAGAGCAAGTAATTGATAACTAGCCTCAACTCCAGCTATCCTTATAGGGAAGTGTGTGTGTGTGTGTGTGTGTGTTGTGCATATGTGTATTAAAGTTAATGACAACAAACTTACAGGCTGAGAACCAAACTATGTCTTCCCTTGACTTAAGTTACAGCCATTTCCCTGTCCAGTCAACCCATGAAATCAGGTCCCTGGTATCTTCTTTCGGTCATACCATCTGCCTAATATTGGCCAAGGTGCTTCTTGGAGGTCACTGTGCCAAGTTCTCTTCTTATTTCACCCCACAAATTCCTTGGTAAAGTGTGTCTTTAAAGGTCAGTGGGCTAGCTGGTAGAGGGCGTGAATCATGGGGGAGGAATTAGTCCATACAGCCTAACAGAGAAACTATTCAGCCCATCCCAGAACCCAGACGACAAACCAAACAGCCCAGGTCAAGTCAGCTACTGTCTTACTTTGTCAAGTTTTGAGTAAAGTCTAAAAGCTGAAAGTATCCATTCCAGATCCTTCCAGAGCTAGCTGCTAGCAGGAGGAACCCAGACCTGTAGTGCTTACACAGTCTGTCTTTTGGGCTGGGGTACCCACATCTGTACCAACCCCCCTCTGAAAATCCACTTCTGTGGCCTTTCCATGGCGTTTATTCCTAGTCTAGGACCAACTCCTTAGTGTTATAGCTCCCATCTCTGTGGCAGGGCAGTGAGGAGGATTAATGACAACAAGTTTATTTTGAAGATCTAAGCCTTCCGCCTTGTAAATGCCTGGAGCCTCACCAATGTGGTGCTTTGGATGAGAATTGCCCCCAATGGCTTATATGTTTGAGCACTTGGTCCCCAGTTGGTGGGATTGTTAGGGAAGGATTACGGGGGAGGACTTGATTGGAGGAGGTGTGTTAGTGAGGGTGGGCTTTGAGGTTTCAGAGGGGTTTGCCATTCTCAACATTTTTTCTCTCTCGGCCTTGTGCTGCTAGATCAGGGCACAGGCCCTAAGCTACTGCTCCAGCACCATGCTGCCATGTTCCTCGCCATGATGGTCATGGACCCTAACTCTCTGAAACTCTAAGACCCAAATTACTTTTTCTATTAATGACCTTGGTCATGGTGCCTAATCACAGCAATGGAAAGGTAACTAAGACAGCCAGATTCTGCTTTCTCTTTCTGTGCCCAGCAGTTAGGTGTCCTGGGCAATCCACACGTCCCAGAAAATCCCTGAGGACCTAAGGCTGTGCTGAGCAGGGACTGATACCTGCACCTACTGTTCTCAGATGGTAAGGCTTGCATCTACCTAGGGTCCTTTGTAGCAATGCTTTACTCCAAAGGAGGCCCTGGGGCTGCAGGAGTTCTTGGAAATGCCCAGTGTACATGAGGGCTAAGGAGGGATGGAGGCCAGCATACTGTTCTCTGGCCATCCCCTCCGCTGCAAGTGGAGAGGTGCCGACACCTGGCTGGACCTCTGGGGGTCTCCCGGTCTTCTTTAGAAGCCCCCCCCAGCCTTGCTTTAGAGCCTGAGAGGGACTGCTGGTCTCTGAGAACTCTGCCTCCCTTCTGGAGTTCTCCTACTTTCCCGAGTGGCGCATGTGAGACGGAGGCCCAGACATACTTCCAGGAAGTTAGCATCCGTCCCCCTGTTCCTAACTTCACAGGGAAAGGGTGCTGGCTTCTGTCACATGCCAGTCATCACGGAGAAAGGTAAAAGGCAATGATGGACCGCCCAAATACTTGGCTTCGCGACAAGAAAGCAGTCACATGCGTAAATTAAAAACTGGTGAACCGACTCAGGACTCAGTAGAGACTTTTGCTCCTAGGTCAAAGAGACCCAAAGTACCAGAGTCTCAGACCCCTTCCTGTCTGTGCTTGGGAGTGTGGCTGGGGAGGGAGTGACATCTGCTGGCGTGAAGAGGAAAATCCAAACAGCTCAGCTTCAGGAAATCAACAAATATTTAGGGAGCGCCTGTGCATAGGCCCTCCTACCAGGAGCTGCTCCTGAAGTGGCTAACTTCAAAGGAATAAGCAACAAGGCCTGCGGTTCAGTGTGGAGCCAGGAGCCCTACTAGGGACACTTTTCTGCATTCCCTGGCCTGATTGCCCAAGTGTTAGGCTAACACAGTAAGCTGGATGACCTCGGAGTATTTTCTGCTCGCTGTAGAGGTCATGCCCCAGAAATGGCTTCAGAGGGGATGCACTTCCCCCTGCAGACCTTGAAGAACAGACCAAGCAATCATACTCTGTCATATATGCAGGTATGTTGAGGCTGGTCGGCCACTTGTGTGCAGGAAGATCCCTACGTGCTTTCTGGGCACCTACTTTAGTTCATACTGAATTTTCTCCCAGCAGCCCAGGATTTTTGCTGGGGCCTCTGAGAAGCAGATCAGGAGCACAGGCACAGAGGGAGAAAGAGGTCACATGAGGGAAGCAGAACTAGGTTCTGTCTAGGTGTACTTGTCTCTCTAAGAACTGGCCCCTCCAGTGGACCTGAACAACAACTACAGCCTGGCAGGACTTTGGTGGAAGTGTACAGGGGAGAGAAGTACTGTTCTTGAAGCTGGGCCTAAGCTGAGTCCAGCCACACTCTATGCCCAAGTTCTAAGCCAGCTCTGTGACCTGGATGGCCTGACTTGGGGAGGCTGGCCTGGGGGTGGCAGCAGCTTCTCTCACAGTCCACAGCGCCATCACTCTCCCAGAACCAGCTGGAGAGGATGAAAGACTTCCATCTCTAAGCTTGGCTTCTGCGGCTGTTTCTTTCCCTTAGCTTTTCTGTAAGTAAAGCAATCAGAACAACGCTGGCTGCTCCTCGCTCCCAAGATGACAGCATGAGCTTGCAGAAGAAGAAGAGGGAGTGTTTCACGCTCTGGGAGTTCTGGCCAGAGCAGGTCTCAACACTGCTTACTTGCAGGTTCACAGTGTAGGGGGAGACACCTGCCTTTAGGCTCACAGTGCAAGAGAGACGCTTGCCTGTGGCTCACAGTGCAGGAGACAGAACAGGCAGACCCTCTCTGCAGATCTCAACAGGCCATGAAAACTCAGCAAGTGGGGAGCGTGCTGAACCCAAGGGACTGTACATGGAATTGTCTCAGAACTCTAGCCTGAACACAGGCTAGGTACACATTTTATCAGATTCTAAAGGGACTCCACTCGACCACACGTTTAAGACACAATTTGTATGTATGTACACCTCTCCATTACAGGCCACACACAGGAAAGGTACAGCAAATGTCTACCTTCACAACACCCTTGTCATAAGGAGGTGCTTATCCAGGATCCCCGGAATCACAGCCTAACTCCCCTTTTTTGCCAGTAAGTAAGATCAGATGCTTTCCCCTGTAATGCTCGGATTTGCAGTAATCCCAAAACTGTCTCAAAGCTGAGGCTGGGACAAAACTGAAAGACAAACTTCTATGGTGCCTAACAGGGCAATTATTGGGGACCTAGGTCCTGATTTTTCCTCCTCTAGGCAGCTACTCTTTTCTTAACTCAGGTTCTCAGCTATTAGTTCACTATTGCTTGCTGGACTTGCTGAGCTTTCTGAGCACAGGATGATTGCAGGATATAGTAAAGACAGTTTTTTTTTTTCCTCATCACCTCTATTGTTATTGAGGTAAGAAGACAAAATCTGGGGCATTACACAGCCCCTGGAAAGACCTAGACGGAGGACTAGACTCCTGCCAGCTGCAGGAAAGAACAGAAAGAGGGCTGGGAGCAATTTCGGTTCTGAAGATCAGAGTGATAAACCCTGCACGGCTGCCAGCTTGCTTTCTAATTTAATACTACCCGTGCTCTTTTTCTCATTCATCTTACTCCTTATCTTCCACCCAAGAGAATTCAAGTAGACTGCATCTTGACTCTGGCTTTAGTGCAGAGAGTCACCTTCAATTCTTCACTTTCTTCTTTAGGGAGAATTGGGGGCTGGCTACATCTCTGCTTCTGGTTTCCCACGCGGGGTGGAGGTGGGACAATGCAGCCTGGAAGCCAGGCCTCCTGGATTTTGCTCTGGCCAGCTGCATGCCTAAAACTGCTCAATCCTTCTGGGCCCCAGTTTCCTCATCTGCAGAAGAGGGATGGCAGCAGGAGATCTTGAAATCCTAAGCACTTCAGTCTTCGGAGGAAGCAAACTCGGGCTGTGTTTATAGCATGGCCCTCTGGTGCTTTCGGGAGGGTCCACTGCTCTTTCTGGAGGGTTCACTGCACTTTCGGGAGGGTTCACTGCACTTTCAGGAGGGTCCACTGCTCTTTCTGGAGGGTTCACTGCACTTTCGGGAGGGTTCACTGCACTTTCAGGAGGGTCCACTGCTCTTTCTGGAGGGTTCACTGCTTCTAGCAATTTTAAACAAATGTTTTCTATTGGTAGGTTCCCAAAGGGTCTTCTCTTTCCAAGAGATAATTCCCTGATGTTGGGCAGACGGCCAGTACCTAAGGGACAGGTTGTAACATGCTAGGCTAGACAATGGCCCCTCCTGTCACCAGACTGCCTCTCACTCTCTCCAGGTCCAGCTCTCAGAGGTGGGTCCTACCTGTTTGTCTGGCAGACCCCATGATAGGCCTCAATCGCATCTTCCTGGTCCACATGTTTTTCGCTGTTGGGCCAGCTTGTTCTGGCATTGATGTTCGGCTCCTAGAAAACACGCAAATGGAAACTAACTCAGGTTGTACTAACGACGTCTAGGCAATGGGTCTCTAATACAGAGGTGTATAAACGTGCTTTTGGGAAGAGGGGGAGGCCTGGAGAAATAGCCTGCTGCTGTTCAATGCAGGCAGGGGCAAGACTTCAAGAGGGCAGAAGGACACAGCCTTAGCAGGGCCTGGCTGTGAGGCACTGGGAGCAAATAGTGGGGCAGCTGACCAGGATCCTGTGAGCAGAAGGCGGTTACATCAAAGGACAAGATTCAAGTGTCATTTCTAGGGCCCATGTCTAGAGTGGTCCAGGCTATTCACCTCTGGTCCCTCCCTCCCACTCTACAATCTGCCCTTGAAGGTGAGAATATCAGAAACACACATGAAGGGGGCCCACAACTCTGGAGGGGTTGATAGAGAAATCCCCCCAGAGACAAAATGAACAACAAGGGTCATGAAAAACAGCCACTAAGGTTATCTGTGTCTTTTGAACATTTTCTTAATCAAAACAACAACAACAACAACAAAAAACACGCATGTCTGGCTGTAGGAGTGCAGTGCCTATGGAGGCCAGAAGAGGGCCTCAGATACCCATGGGGCTGGATTTATAGGCAGTTGTGAGTTGTGGGTTCCAGGAACTGAACTCTGGTCCTTTGCAAGGCCACTGAAGCACTCTTAATTGCTAAACCATCTCTCCAGCCTCCGTGATCACTTTCTTAAGTTTAGTAAATTCTAGACACTTCTAGTCCCATATCTCTTGATCATAAAGGTCATGAAGAAATGGCACCAGACCTCCGAGCTGCTTTCAGAGACCCCGAAGACAGACATCTTGCTTTTCATATTTAAGAGCCCCAAGAGTAAAGACACATAAACCCACAAGCCGACTGGCTCAGTGTTGCCCCAAGAAGCCCACCCGTGGCTGCCATCGCCATCTCCTCACCATGTTCTTGCCAGCCAATCGGCGCTGGTCAGCGTTCATGATCTGGGTCCTGAGGATCAGCACCTCCTCTTTGCGGACCTCCAGCTCCTCATTGGCCAGCTTTAGCTGGTTCAACAGGAGGCTGTAGCTGTCCGGGGAGCTATGGGTGGAGTTGTCCTGCATGGCTTGGTCAGCAACAGCTTTCCTCAGCTCATTCAGGTCGTTCTTCAGTTTCTTATTCTCTGACTCAAGCTCTTGTCTCTACAAGACAGCCAAGGGGCACAGTTTGCTGTTTCCTGGACCCACAGCATGTTCCCAGCCTGTCTCCTCTCTTGCCTTAACTTTCCCTGTCTACTGGAAGAGTAACTTACTGTTTTGAATGAAGACATACATAGCTCAAGTTCTGATGTCATCAGTGGTCAGTTTAGGGTTTAAATCTATCACCCCAAATTTTCAGATAACTGCACCTGACACACTTTGTGGTATTCCCTGGGGATGCAATATATGTTTTAAGCACATTTGGCTATGAAATTCTTCTTTGTGATAATGCTGGACTGATAGCTGTGACTGCATGTGTATGTATGTATGCATGCATGCATGTTTATACATATGTAGTGCTGGGGATCAAAGCCAGGACAAGTTCTCTGTCACCAAGCTATGCCCCCCAAACTGACAGTTCTAATCAACATGCTGTTAATAGGACTTCCTAAAGCCTTGTGTGTTCATTTGCTCTGTGACTTTCTAGAAACTTTAAAAAGAGATGTGCTTGTTTGAGTCACAAGATGACTGAGCCAAATCCCACTGGGCAGAACCTCCGCTATCTGAGTAAGAGGACAAAGCCAAGTGAGTCCAGGGAATGCAGGCTCATAGCAAGTTGAGTGCTTCAACCAGGACGACAACGTATGTGACATGAATGACTCTTGAAGGCATTGACTAATAAACTGCCACAAGAAGACAGATGTCACAGCCCACTGTATGAGGCATCTATAGTGCAGAGAGACAGGAAGTAGAATGGTGTCTGACTGGGGCTCTGGGGAGGGAGGACGGAAATTCTTCAGTGGAGAAAGGTTTGGCGAGATAAGTAGATTACAGGGTGAACAACAGTGAGCCGCTTGTACATTATGGATGAATCCTCTATTGCTGATCCTTATATACACTTAGGATTGTTAAAATAATAAATTTCATGATATATATATATATATATATTTTACCACAGTAGTTGGGAAATGGAAGCCACAGAAATGGTTCATGGTTCAAGGTTTTTTTTTTTTTCTTTTTTGGCAATGACTATTAGCAAATTGTTGCTCTATTAGTGACCAGCAGACTGTTGAAACCGCCTCACTAGGAAGTTTTCGGGAGGGAAGGGCCTGGTCTGATGTCCCTTCCTTCTTCCTTGGGTCCGAAGCCTCTGCTGTTCTACTTTGCCCTCATCTGCCAACTCAGCATCTGCTACAAAGGGAACCCCCTGCCTTATATCTGGGTATTTTTCAAAGTGATTTTATTCCTGTGGCCACATTTTATTTTAACTGGGCTGTTCCAGGTAGGGGAGGCACGTGTTTCACTCCCCTTCATTTCCAAGGTGAGGATGTGAGAGTGGAGGCATGCAGTCACTTGCCTATCGCTCTCCTGGTGAGCAGACTGGCACGAGTGTCCTGAAGCCCAGCTGTGCCAGAGAACAGCCAGCCTTACCTTCAGACTGTTGTAAGCCAGATCCGCATCGTGGTCCACATCTATGCCATTGTTCTGCTGCTCCATCTGCGCAGGAGGACAGAGAGGTAAGCACAGACCACAGGGTACACGCGCTGCAGAGATTTCTGATGGCAGCTGAACTTTCTCACTCTGCTTTTGCACGAATAGCTGGCAACCTCACCCTCCACAGCTGTATCCCCACCTCCTTCAAAAAGTAGCCCAGTACTCGGGCTACCGTGAATCCCCCCAAAACAACTCCCTCCTCCACTGTATCACATTGCCCCCATGGGCGCTGATGGGATGAAAATGTGTAAAACTGCATCATGGGTTAAATTATGCACCCCTAATACTTTTAAGTCCTAAGCTCCTCTCCCTGTGAATGTGACCTCATCTGGAGACAGGGTCTTAGGGGATGGAATGCAGTGAGTTCTAATGCACTAGGTGGGAGGAGCACACAGACAAGACGGCCGTACTAATATGGAGGTGGGACTGGAGTCAGCTGCAAAGCAAGAGCGTCAGACACGAAGAGAGAGGCGTGAGGTCAAGTCCTCCCCACTGCCTTCAGGGGACAGTCACATCAGAGCCTTCACTACTGACTTGTGGCCGCTGGAGGAAGAATGCTTGGTTAGTCAGCAGCTGATTTGGTGGTATTTTGTCTCAGCACCTAGCTGTAAAACCTGGAAATTAATGCTGTTCTCACGTTTCGGGGTGTCTACTCATGGGTCTATCTCCCAGGCAATTCAAAGTGCCTCGGAGTGAATTGATGCCACTTCCTCTGTGACCTTCTAGGAAGGCAACTGGCTCACAGTGGGTATGCAGTACACATAGCAGACTTCAGAATGCCAAAGCTGGTGTCTCTGGGCAGCAGTAACTGGTCCACCAGGACTCAGGTCAGTCAAGAGCTCCTCTGACTATGTAGCAGCCATTAGAGTTGAATTGGCTGTTGAAAAGGGGCCACAAACAGTTTTCTAAGTGGCTAACTGCTCGGAGTGAGTTAATGGGGGGCATCCCTGAAGAATACGGGCCTTTAGAACCAAAACCAAATAGAACACTAATAAAATTACCTAAGTCCTAGGAACCTGAAGTCCTGGTAAGGTTATCCTGTGGATGGACCAGGATACCTGGGGTTTAGAGGGAGCATCTTTTACAACCTCTTCCAGATGAAGGACATGTGTATTTGCTGCCCTGTAAGCTGGGAAAAGCCCTGCCAAGGTACCAATTTCTGCCTTGCCTTCCTCCATCACCATGAGCAGGGACGTGAATGACCTGGGCCAGCATCCCTGCTGCTAGGCAAGTGGCCTGCACTTGTGTTTTGTGTGGCAAAGAGAGGCTACATAACCCCTCTAAATGCTGAATACATGAGATTCTCAGAGAATGAGGATCGTGCAGTCACACCCTAAGGGCCATGTAAGTCATGTTTCTAAGTACACGGTAGGTCAGAATCACTGTAGTGGCAAGGCAACTGTGCCGGGTCAGGATAGATGGAGCAGTCTGACGAGCAGCCACAGAGGCTCCCCTCTCATGAGGGCTTAGTCACTCTACACGGATGGAGCGCTCCACAGACACCTCAGTCAGGCTGTATTGGGTACATGACCTCTATGGCTGGGGACCTGGATTATAGCTCTCTAGGTGGCTTAGGGTTCCTTCTGAAGTCAGGTGAAGATTCAGAAACTTGATCTCTGGAAGTTTAATCTCAGAGGATAATAGAGGGTCCGTAATATTTCCTGCTGTACCAACTGCGGGCAACAACACACAGGACATAGTCCACTGGCCTTGCTTGGTGATTATACTTTGAGAGTCCCCTTTTCACTTGGTATCCAGACAAGTCAGTTCTGAAGCCAGGTGCCCATTTCTGAAGTGGGGAATCCACTGGTGCCACAGAGCAATGGTAGCTCTCTTTACTCCCACGAGGGTGAACCTCCAGTACCCGTGTTGGTGCTGAGTTTGTGTCTGGAAGCGTGGGGGACATCTTCAATGGACAGTGGGTTTTTGGGGTACGGCCTAAAGAGCATCTATCTAGTGTTTGGGTTGTGTTTGTCTCCAGACAGCTTTTGCTTGCCATCGGAAGAGTCACCTGTGTACCTAACGCTTTCATTCCCCACTCCGAAACTATCGATCTGAGAGACTTAAATCCACCAAGCTTTACCTCCTCACTTACTGCTTATTAAGGC
Organism: Alexandromys fortis; assembly: GCF_014885135.2. Lineage (NCBI taxonomy): Eukaryota > Metazoa > Chordata > Mammalia > Rodentia > Cricetidae > Alexandromys > Alexandromys fortis. The sequence continues at coordinate 2,537,878 of NW_026067954.1, read as the reverse complement.
AAAACAAAGCAAAGAAACCAAACAACATAAATATCCCCAGGAATGTGACAGCAAGCCACACACACCTGAGTCTGCACTGCTTCTGGTTAGAAAGGGAAGAAAGGCGCTATGAAAGGAGAGTTCAGATACAGGTGGAGGGGGTCAAGGATGTGGGAGAGGGTCAAATCCCATGATTTTCAGTGTAGGCCTGAGAATAGATCTGCTGGTGACGTGACCCAGAGCTGGACTTAAATCCCATGAGAAATACACAGGCTGCCACAGGCTCACAGAGCTGCCACGAGCTCCCAGGCTGCCACGGGCTCCCAGAGCTGCCAAGGGCTCCCAGGCTGCCACAGGCTCACAGAGCTGCCACGCACCTGCACTTTCTTGCTGTCCTGCTGTTCCTTTTCTAGCTGCACCTGCAGCTTCTTCCTCTCTTGTTCCAGTTCCCGCACTCTCTTCTGCAGCTTCAGGAAGACGCTCATGTCCATCGCTGCCTTCTCTACACCAATCTCCTGCAAGGGGAGAGGGGTGCACAGAAGGTGTTTCCACAGCACAAATGCTTCTGGGAACACACAATGTCTCGCTGCCCACCTCTGTAGCAGCCATCTGGCTCCTTGTTCCTCCCCAACACCAGCCCTCGCCTCCAACACGAAGCCTGTGCCAAACCACTAGCATTTCTCCTAGGAAAGCTGGCGCTGCAGGCTTATTCTCGTCTAGATTAGATCTCTGTCTCAGTCATTTACATTCCTCCGGTGTGAGTCGCTTAACTGACCAATCACACATCCTCAGAACAAACGGACACAGGCATGGGCATTTTCTTTGGAAGCTAAAAGGGAATTCACTTCTGGAGAATGGTATTACACGAGAGAAACTAAATCTCAGGACACAGTGCTTCCTGATGCGGGATCACTGTGGCCACAGTTACTGTAAATGTGATACCAACAACTACCTGGTTGCAACTTGAAATAACCAGCACCCCCCTTGCCATGAAGCCCGTGATCTTAACGCACCCATTTCCCAGTGTATTTCTATCCTTTCAGATTCCTGTCTGGATTTTACTATGTGGGTTATGTATCGGTACAAACGTGTCTGTTTGCGAGTGGGTAATGTGTCTGAGTACATATATAGCCTGTATTTAACTATGCTGTGTACATGTGTGGCAGCATGATTTTGTTCCACCTCGTGTAATGAGTTCTTTGTGCTTGGCCAGCTCCGGATCTGCCTTATTGAGCACAGCCTCGGGGATGGCAGTGTTCATATCCTCATAGAAGCAGGATCTCCACAAATGCTCAGCTGTACATCTCACCATGTGGCTTGCACAGTCTGTAAGTCCACTGCAACCCAGTGACCCTGTCCTCAGGGTTCACCCCCTGGATCCTCTGAGCCACCACCCACAGAGCAGGAATCTCTGGTGGGGAGTTCCACTCAGGCAATTAAACATGTCCCAGGCAGGACAGCTGCAGACAGTGCCCAGACTTACCTCCACCTGCTGAAGGGCATCCTCGGTGTCTCCAATCTCAGAAGTGGAAATGGAGGGGTAATTGGAGTCAGACTCTAAACTACTTTGATTTGAGGGGTTCTTCCTGTGGCCCGGAGTTTGCTGCTCAAGGAGGAAAAAGTGACCATTCATAACCAGCTCGTATTAATGAGAGCTAACTTCTCAAGGAGCAGCAGGCCCTGGACATCAGCCAACTGCCTTGCTTGTCACCAAGCTTGGGCAGCACTGCTCCTTGGAACACTGGATTACTAGCTATTCCCTTACATGCTAGGCAGATGGTCTACTAAAGAACCACGTGCCCGGCTCTTCCCTTGTCTCTGAATGCTTTACAACCCACAACACCCAGAAAGTGAGGCAGAGCAGCCCTTCACTCGCAGCTGTGCACCCTGAATGTACACGGTGTACCCTTCTCCAGGCTCTTGAAAGGAATGCTGCAACCCTACCCTGAACAGCCTCTCCGTCCACCCCGTTCTGCTCACGGAAATGGTAGTGATTAGAAATAGGGCGCACCTTCCGTGCTAGTCACTGAAAAGGAACTTTCAGTTTAATTTTTGGCAGCCGGTTTGTCTTTAAGAGTGAAAGCCGAGCTTGGTGGAATTTTTAGATTTCTATTTCAGTTCCTTTTCAGATTGCTTTCCTGGTTTCCATGCAACTAAGTTACTGATGTTGAATATGTATGTTGGGAGGGAGCATTCATATGTATGGGTAAATAAGAATGTCACATCTTGAAATGTCACAAAAATGTCTTGTATTTTTTCAGACATTAGGAGACCCAATCAGGCTCCAAGGGTTTCACTCCATCTGTGCCAAAGCAACTGAGGTCACAGCCTACCACACCACTGTCTCGACATTAGATTCCTCTAGAACAAGGAGCAGGATGACAACATACACAAACAGTAAAACAATCCTTAGCCTCCTAAGATCTCAGAAGAAGCTCCGTGTTGAGAAAGGTCATCCCCAGGGAGGGACCACTGACTGGCAGCTGCCTAACAACAAGAGTTCCCATAGGAACGAAAGAATAGGTGGTCCTTGCACACATGCATGTTTGCTGAGCAGGGCAGTGCCAGACAGCAAGAGCTATACAGCCAGCTCTAGAAGGGCAGAAAAGGAAGCCATTTCCAGCAGGCAGCAGAACTGCCTGCCTCCCTTGCCTTTAGGACGGTCACCTCGTCTCGCAGGTTCTCATATCTCTGCTCCAGCCGGGAGTATTCCTTCACGAGGTTCTGGTACCTGGACCTCTCCTCCTCCAGCTCCTTCTTCATCAGGAGGCTCTCCTCCACAGAGCTCTGGGAAAATTCAGCTGGAAAGCAGGCATGGGAAGCTGGCTTTCAGCAACTGAGGGGGATTCTCCAATGCGCATGCCTTGCTAGGAGCATTCTGACTAATCTCTTGTTAAGAGGCTGCCCACACAGGCTCATCCCAGAGGCTGTGGATGAGTTTCTCATTCTCCTCACCTACTGTGGAGTTGAGGAGGGGCTCATTATTCTAAACCAAGGGTTCTGACAGGAAGAAGGGTGACCCTCCTCTCAGAGAGGTGGAGAGAGACACTCTCAATGCACACGAGCACCCCACCCAATCCACGAGCCTGCCTCTCTTGTGACAACTGTCGTAAGAACCACTGGCAGCATTTCCAGCAGAACCAGGCTTCACTCTGAGCTCTCACCACAATCCTGATTCTTCAGGTCCATGGAGACCAGACCAGAGGTGATATAGGGGAAAGTGGGCTAGGAACCTAAGAAATCCAGATGGGTTTTATTCTCTTGCCAGGCTTGTATCCATAATAGTGGAAAGCAAATTTTGTTTTGTTTTTAAAGGGCAATTTGAAAGCATCTTATATTGTCCCAAGATCTTAGGCTGGTGAGGGGCTCTGAGGTTATGATGCTCAGCTGCCCTCTGAGATGAGGAAGAACCCTAAGGATAGGAGGAGATCTGGTTACACTGAGCAGACAAGAACTGGATTTATGTACTTTATTGTTCCCCCCCCCCCCCCCGCAGATAAGCGAGCCACAGGAATGGGTGGCAGCCTGGAAGTTGGTGAGTACTTGAGAGAGGCTCATCCAGGGTCTAATCAAAGGTCCTGTCCTTCAGCAAACATATTAACCATATAGTAGGAGACACAGGCGATAAGGATGAACAAGACAAATGTAAAAGCTGTGCACACTCAACTGTGCTGAGCACCAGCTTAAGCACTTCACCTGCGTATCCTGTTGGCTCCTCCCACAAGCCCTTCCAGGTCTGTCTTTCCTGCCCATTTTCAGGTGGGATCCTTGCACAAGGTCCCAGAGCTTTGCAAAGAGGTGTCAGGCTTCAAAGGAATGTCACAGCAGGATGCTAAGATCCACAGTCCTTTTCTCCAGATCTCTCTTAGTAAGTCCTTCCTCCTCCAGGAGGCCAGGAAAATCGGGAAGAGAGATGCAAAGCTGGTTTGGAGCTTACCTTTGGATTGGCGCAGGATTTGGTTATTAAGGTGTTCTTTCTCATCCTTCAAGAGAGCATTTTCATGTTCCAGATCTGCAACTCGCTGAAAGAGATCAACAGGTGAAACAAAACCAGAAAAACCAATCCAAACAAAACAAAACAAAAAAACCCTTCCTTTGTGTGACAGAAGAAGATGAGACTCCTCCAGAGGAGATGGAATTCTGATGCCCTACCTCCCTACCTAGGAAAACGGCTTCAACCAAAGCTGCTTTCATTCTGAAGGGAAATTACGTACATAGAGAAGAAATGCAAGCTCAGCAAGACGGAGCTGGTCAAAGTGCATGTGATCACCCAGGACTCACAGGGAACCCCCCCCCCCCCCCCCCCCCCCCCCCCCCCCCCCCCCGTGTCTCTGTTCAGCTCACATTCCCTATTGAGGAACGCATGGAAAAGACAGCCCTTTGTGCTTGTCTCTCTTGCTGAATCATAAGCTATCATAGCTGAGTCTTGGGAAAGCCAGAAGCTCACAATGGTCACATCATCTCTGGGCTTTGACCCACTTGCCCTTGCTTGCCTCACTGGACCAGTGCTCCAGATTCTGAGAGAGGGAGACACATTTGGTACCAACATCCAGATCTAAGCCCAGCATGTGACTCCAGACAACACTACTAAAGGAAATATGGGGTGATGGAAATTGGTGGGTCATTGGTAAATGCTGTGCTTAAGAAACTAGGTTCAACCAAAGGTGACTATGACCACAATAAAATAAACAAACAAACAAACAAACAAATAAATAAATAAATAAAGGAAAAGAAGCAACATTTAAAAAAATGTAAGGGTCTCTGCCACCAAGCCTAATTATCTAAGCTCAATTCCAGATGGTAGGAGAGGACTGACTCTTAAAAGTTATCCTCTATCTTCTGACACACCCACCCCCACACATACACACAGTGTGACAACAGTGATGTTAAATATTTATGCAGTGGAATCCTAACACAAAAGCTGAAATTAACATCCTTTGGAAATAATGGCTAAAACTCGTGTCTCCGGGATAGTTTGGGGGATGTGCTCTAGTTCACTCCCAAGCCCACAGAGCCTTCAATGCTGAAGACAGTTGCCCATCCCTGGAAGTTTCACAAGCTACAACTGTTCCTGAGCTCACAGAGCGTTCCCAGCTCCTTCCCTGTCCTCTCTGCCAAATCCTTCCTACCCGTCTCCTCCTGGCTGCTCAGCCACTGCAGAAGTCCTCAGGGCTCATTCTCAGCACACTCTGCTGTCCTCTTAGAGAGGCTCCTCTGACGGTCACGCATGACCCAAACCCCTACAGGTCACTCTCCATCCCCTTTGCTTCGCTCGCTCTTACAGCATGTGAGGGGTTATCATGGGCTCCCGTTTCTATCTTCTGTTTCCTAAGAATGATTTTGATTATTCTTTTCGTCCCACTGTGTAGAATAGTCTCTAACACACACGGCACTCAATAAACACCTGCGGAGTGAAGGACAATGACTTCTATCATCCTGTGGCAAGACCTGTTATCCACAGAGATGAGTTACAGCCCTTTCTAATAACTGTCAGCCTTTTCATGAAGCCACAAATCCTGAGCCAATGAAAATGCAACTCCGAGGACAGCAGGCCCAAGAATCCCTGTGCTGAATATTGAGAAGATTCAACACGAGAGCCCTGTACTCTCTCCGGGCAGATGCCTCTATTTCCATTCAGCAGGACCTCAGACCTAAGGCCACATACTGGGATCATCCAAGGAAACCAACCAATAGGGGTGGATTGTCATGCCACCTCCTGCAGAGTCTCCGTGATCTCTAAGGTAGAGTGCCCGCAGAGAAGGTGTGTGTGCTGTGCTTCCTTCATTGGAGCCCTTGCACTTTTGGCATTCCCTGCTTATGTTCTAAGGAATGCAGTCTGGTTTCTTCTGGAAGGGAAGATAGTGTGTTTTAGTTTCCAGAATCTACTGATAAGATATTGTCATAACAGGACTATATGATGCTAATGGGGGAAGATGGGTTAATATTCAAGGGGAAAAGGTTCCCAAGTTTAATCTGGTGCTTAGTAAATAAAGAACAAAAGGCAAACTTAATTAAGCAATTAAGACAGATTCAGCAAAAATGAGATAAGGATAGAAGAGAGAGATAAATGCCTGTAACGTCTTGAGATTGGTTTTGGGGAAGGTTTGAAAAGGAGTTAGAAATATGGAGGAGAAGAAGAAGGAAAGATGAAGTTCTTATGCATAGATGGCAGAAATATAAAAGACTGTAGGCTGTGTGACTGTTAACCACAACCACTTGCCCTTAGCTCAAAATGCCATGAACTCATAGCCTAGATAAAGATTTGTATCAAAACCAACGCCAAGCCATGTGTAGCATGACCAACTGCAGACTCACACCAGGGAACATCTGTCTGATGAAATTCTATTCTCATGTATCTGATAAAATGATTCTCAGAATAATCTGTATCACATGAAAAAACAATACATGCTGTTAAGCAATCTCTTCTGTATAAAGGATGAGCCCCATGCCTAGTAAAGACACGTTCAGATGCAATTCCTTTGAGTCTTGTGCCTGTCATTTGCCAACTCCTTACCACCTATTCCTGAGACCCTGTCCTGTTGATCCCAGTGCCCCAGCTGAGCTGGTCCATCGCAGTGGCTCGTGACTGATAAGGTGAAGAACACACAGCCTATGCATCAGCCTAAGGGCACAGAATCTAGGACCTACCAGACACCTGGAAAGTGCCAAGGATGCCTTAGGGTCAAGCAGTTGGCTACAGGTCACTTTTCCTCTCCCACTGAACCTTGTACCAAGGTAGGCTCTGTGTAACCTTCAGAGCACATTCTGAATCAGGAAGTACATGCTGGTTTGAAAGAAAATGGCCCCCAAAGAGTGACACTATTTGGAGTAGGTGTGACCTTGTTGGAGGAAGTGTGTCATTGTGGAGGTGGAATTTGAGGTCTCTTATGCTTGTTACACCCAGGGTCACAGTTCACTTCTGCTGCCTGAGGATCAAGATGTACAACTCTCAGCTCCTTCTCCAGCGCCATGTCTGCAGCATGCCACCATGTTTCCTACCATGATGATAATGGAACAAACCTCTGAAACTGTTCGGCAGTCAAATTAAATATTTTCCTTTACAAAATCTGCTGTGGTCATGTTGTCTCTTCACAGCAATTGAATCCCTAACTAAGACAGAGCCATTGCCTCCATGACAATGGCAGCCCAAGGAGGCACCTCCCCACACAAAACACAAAACAGCATAGCTGCATGATAGCAGCCAGGGAGGGATGCTGAGCCTTACAGAAGGAACAAGAGGGACAAGGTTAAGAGCCTTAGGGAGGACTGCTCTATGGAGAGTCCCAAGTAATGTCTCCCTTAGAAAATGATAGGCTGGGGTGTAACAGGAGCAGCTCCATGCTCTGTGGACACAGAGATGAATTCCCGACTCCTAAGGGCTAAGGCAGCAGAGTAATGTGGCCTATTAGGTGAAACCATTGGAGGTGGCAGCCCCAAGTGTTTCAGGATGCCAGTTCCAATACAGCAGTTGCAATTTCTGCTGACAGAAACATCAAACCTATTAATTAAACATCTACCACCGCTGGCTCCATCTCTGTGCTTTGCTGGTCTCATCAATCTCACTCAAGGCAGAGAAAGCCCCTAGACACGACCCGAAGAAAACCAACTGTCTTATTATTCAGCATTTGTTCAGGCTGGATGATGCCCTTTCTAAATATTAAACCCCAGCTAGGCAGATCCTAGAATAGAAACAGGAGCCGGCTGTCCCTTTACCATTCTCCAAGCAATGGAATAAAGCATTCGACAGACCATTAGAGAAAGGAAAATGTCTGTTTCCCTCGTCCTATTTTTCTAGTTCCTAGAAAGAGTGGATCTTCCCACTTAATGGATCATTTTATTCCAGCATCTTCTGAGGGTTGTTAACATAGGCTTGTATTTATTTGGATTTAGAGAAGAGGATTTTAGCTAGGTATATTGGTGCATATTTTTTATGCCAGCACTCAAGAGGCAAAGGCAAGTAGATCTCTGTGAGTTCGAGGCTATGTTGGTCTACATAGCAAATTCTAGGCTAGCCAGGGCTACGTGGTGAAATACCATCTCAAAAGATGGGGAACAGCTGTCTTTGCTCCAGCTATTCCCTGTAGCGCCCTGGACTTTTTCTTGCCAGTTCCAAGCTCCAGTTGTCTTCAATCTCCAGGCCTTCAGGCTCCTAGGCAACAGCCATTTCTAAAGGAGAGCAGGACGGGCTTGGCTTCTCTGCTTGGCTTTGCCAAGGAAGTTTTTTTGCAATAAACCCTTATCTACCTTTGGATGGAAACCCAGCTATTTTAGGTGCTCTGAGGCAGCAATTCAAATTTTTTGTGGGAACCAGAGAAGAGAAATGAGAGTCTATAATTCTCAGCTATAAGGAAGAAGCAGGGTAGTAGAAGAGCCAAGGACTACAGAGCAGGATTGAAGCCTTCTACTCAGTTTAGAGAAACATACAGAATGGAATCTGCTGGCTAATACCAGTTTAGAAGCAGCTTTAGAGACGACCAGTGTAGGGCCCAGCCATGATAAGCTTAATAAGAACAGACCACCCAGAGGAAGTTCTTAACTTCCAGCCATTATCACCTGCCAGTGTTGGAACCAGCCATGATCAGCTGAATGGAGGCCTGAGTCTCAGTAGTTTACTCTGAGGCAATACCTGGTTGCAAAAGGACCACAAACTGAGATTACTCAGGCATCACCTAGGAACAGACCATCCAAAGGAAATCCCTAATGTTCCAACCACTGTAGATAGGATCACTTGCCAGCACACATTTACCAGGATATCCCTAGACAAATGTCAACCAACCAGGGGTCCTGAACCTTAGAAATCCCTCACCCCCCTCCTTTACTACTATAAAAACCCAACTCTAACTGAGCTCGGGGCTCTCCTATTATTCCAATACGTTGGACACACGGAGAGACCGAGTTTGCAAACTTGTATAAAATAAAGGCTCATTGCTTTTACATATGGGACTTGTTGGTTTTGGGGAGACTTCACAAATCTGGGCATAACAATCAAGGCCATGAGTTGATGTGTATTTATGTATATACATACACACCTACACATGTGCACTATGACCAGTAGGGGTTCTTGCACACTTGATAATAGAGCGTAGGTGTTAGGGTCCGTATTTCTGTGTCTGCTCCAGGTGTGCCAGCATTGTCTATCCCAATTTCAGAGCTTTTCTTTCAGTACTAACCAGCACCGACTCTCTCCTTTCTCAGGTTCTCAATTCACATGTCCAATTCATGTATGATGGACAGATACTAAACATGTGGATGATGCACTATTTTCCCTCTAACTGGGTCATGGTAAAGATGGGGAGAGAACACAGACAGTCCTGTGGTGTGGGACTTTCCTAGTCCAGATGTGCTTCTTTGTAGCTGAACATCTGGAACAGTGGAAGCAACCCTAGGAAGTCCCGTTTCATGGACTGGGAGAAAGCCTTATGGACCAGAACAGGAAAGTCAGATTACAGCCAGCAGAACAGACTCCCTGAAATACATGATTTCCTGGAGGGAGTGACAGCTACAGGCTGCCAGAACACCTGTCATCTCTCACACTAAGGACCAGATCTGTAGGGTTGACCTGGGAGCTGCCTCCAGGCCTTAAGAAAGATGAGCAAAGACAGACAACCATTTACTCTCCCAATGGATGCCACAGTGTTTAGTGCAGCTCAACCAACCCTTGGCTTGGGGAGTAGACATTTGCTGTATGACCCAGAAGCACAGCCATTTACGAAGTGAAGAAGGGTGGCTTGTCTGGGGTGGGGGACACAGCCCTGGAAATCAGCACAATTTCCCAGCATGAAGCCCATGCACCAACCCTTCAGCCACCATGCATACCTTTCTCAGCTCATTATTCTCCCTGCTGTGGGCATCTTCTAGGACCTTCCGCTCCGACTGAGCCCTCTGTAGTTCAGTGCGCAGGCTCTGCACCTCCTCCTGTAGCTGCAGGCTGGTATCGGCCTCCTGGTTCTGCTGGTAATGTGCCAGCTCCCTCTTCAGCTTCTCCACCTCCATGGCATGTGTGGAGGTGGCCACCGACAACTGCTCCGACAGAGTCTTGAACTCTTTGTTCTGTAGAGAGCATCGGCAGATGCGGGGGAGGGGGATAAAGATAAAGAGATGGCTATTGAGTCACAAAACATTGTGAAGGCCACCAGAAAAGGGTTTCTAGGGCAGAATGAATTCGTAGAATCATTGCATGCCCAAACATTCTTCTGCCATCTCCCTAACATTTTAAATTTCCATTGTGAACCCAGAAGTAGATGGAGCCACAAACAGCAGCCCTGACATTGAAATAGTGCAGGGAAAACACGTGAGTACTCACAGAGTAGGTTGGCTGGGTGCAGGAATAGTGGAGCCAGCTTCCTGGATCTGTAGTCTTGGCCCCTTAGGGTTCCCCAGCCTTTCACATCCAAGCCCTCCTGGCCTTGGACTTACTGGCACAAAGAGTTGTAACCTAATCCCCTCCTCTGAGACAAAGGACCCCTTCAGCATCCCCCTCTTTCAAAGAGGCCCTCCAAGGGGCCCCAGGATTTCTGTTGCCACCTGTCAGCATGGCTCATACCACACAACTCTCACTAGAGAGACTGACATCTGACAACACCCACCCATAGGGCGTGTACCCAATCAGCAGTCAACTTGTGCGTGCATCAGACCCTGAGAACCTGCTTCCAGGATCAAGCTCAGTGTAAATGACAGGCTGGGAGAATTGAGAGGGGGTGAGGTAGAGTGGTCAGTGGGGAGAGGAGGAGCAGAGGAAGGAGAGTCCCAAGTCAGCAGGCAAGCAGCGTGCATTGATCGCTCTTCATTGCTGTGTGTGCTCCACAGGAACTCCAAGCAGCACATAGCCATCGGCTAAGATGCCATTTACCCAGGACATCAGGAATTGAGTAATTCACAGAGGAATTAAACCTCACAGGAACTCTCAAAGAGAAGCTGTTGTCATCTACACAGCAGCACACAGATCAAGTGCCGGGTTTGCGTATACAAGCTGTGCAATCCTCGTGTGCAAGATTCCCCACACTCTCTGTGCGTTCTAGGTACAGCCTTCTCCTCCCTACACCTGTCTTGCTGCCAGCCTCACCTGGAGAAGCTAGAGAAACCCAATTACACAGCATCTATTTAGAAAGCTCAATACCTGTGTGAATTGCTCACCGGGGTCTGAGTCTAGACTGGAGGCAGAGGGTCTCTGCACCGGCGGAGGGCATACTTGGCTAGCTACTCTGTGTCTTCATCTCTGCTCTGAGATGTGAGTTAGCTCAGATCAGTTGCCAACTCCCGCTGGCCTGCCTGGGCCAGACCAACAAGGGTAGACAGGTGGCTGAGGTCCTTAAATAGAGCTGACTGGAATATGAAGAGATTAGCACATGGTGGTGGAGGCAGGGGATGCAGGCACTTCTCATCCTGCTTTGGTCAAATATGTCACTTCGGAATGCTGATGGTTGTGGAAGGCCCAGCTTCCCCGATCCTGATGCTACCACAGACCAGACTCAAACACTGAGAAAGAAGGTGTCTGAAGATGACAGATCTATTCCTGAGCTCATCTTGTCCTTGGCCCTCTGGGTATCTGAGTCAGTCACCCACTCTTCTGTGGTCCACTTCTCCCCATCTAAACCACGGGTAGGAGAGATTTCCATCTTAGAAGGGAGGGAACAGAGATAAAATCTTATCTGGTGTGTGCCACATTGTCACTGTTCAGTAGCTGTTGGCGAGCCTCAGGGCCTGTTCTGAATGGAGTCCCTTTGGCTACTGCTCAGGGGCTTCTGCGTCTGCCAGTTCCCACCCCCACTCATCACCGTCACCCTGGTCACTCCAACAGCCCCCGCGCCTGGCATCCTGTAGCTGTGTGTTTTGGGTCTTAGGCATAAGAACCACACAATCAGACTCACTGTGGTTCCCAGTCAGACGTGGGCTGGTGTGGGAAGAGGGAAAAGAAAATCATTTCAAGAATCTTCGTGGTGAAGTCACCGCATACTGCAGATGCTATCACTGCACCTTATTTATGCTCACCAAACACCACCCTCGGTGAGGGAGACAGCTAGCCCCCACATAGTTCACAGCTGGGAAACTGGGGCACAGAAAGGCCCCAAAGCTGCAACTTACAGCAGACTGTTTTTCTAACATACGTGGATACCCTTGAGAATCATAAAATATGAACTAATGTAACATTTACTGAGTGGCTATGAACTATCTTGAATCAAAATGATTTAAAGGCCACTGACTGGACTATTGATTTGGGCTACATTTTTTTTTCAGATAAAAATATTTAAACACAACCTTATGGCCTAAGAATCTCGAGTTCTATTACAAGAAACTGTAAAAACTGGCCATGTCACGCTGCCATACTGGCAGAGCTCATGGACTATCTATCATTTTGGTTGAGCCATGCCATACCAGAATCTAATACTAGAGACACTGTATGACAATTGCCAGGATGATCCCTGTTTCTCCTGCTGAAGGACACTGTGAAGGAGGTGGCATGCGACTTCTGAGGCCAAAAACCCAGAAGAGAAGTGTGTTAGCACCAGGGACAGCTCCATGCTCCCTGAACACTGTTTCTCCCTGAGGGACTCTCATGTGACCCTGTCCTGTTGAGTCCTCACATGCTCAGTGTCAAATGGAGTTTGCTTTTTTTTTTTTTTTTGAAGTTGGGGTCCTCAGCCTTAAGGCATGTACTTGGGGTATTCATCTGGTTTTGCCTTTCGGTTTCCTTCCCATGGCGGTGGGAATACTCCCAGCAGACTCGGGTCTCCTGTGACTAGGACACTACCTCCTGTGTCATGCTATTCTGACAAGTGGCTTGGGACGCGTTGTCTTTGGTATCCCTGGCTATGTAGATCTTTTCCTTCTGACTTAAAGACCGTAAAGAGGGCAGCTGTCTAGATTAGCTCCTGGAGTCAGAGGGGAAAAGACACCCAGCTCATTTCCCAATAGCTGGTCTGCCCACCAAGAGCTCTCCAGTACTCGTGGTACTCCTGTGTGTACTCACATGTGCTCACGCCTCTCCCACATGCGTGTCACACACTGTTCACCAGCCCCGAGGACTGGATACTTTCATGAGCATGACCCCAAACCTACGGTAGGGTTTCTGTTCGTACTGAAGGGCATTCCCCACATGACCCAATGGGAATGATCTAGGAGCCCAGCCAGATGACAAGACTTGCCTGAAAGCAGCCTGCCATGTTTCAATCCCAGCCAGGCTGCCCACTGGTGGTGTGACTTTTGGTATGTTACTTACCCATAGTGTACTCAGGATTAACATGGGGGTAACAGTAAATTCTTAGCCCATAGGTGTGGTGAAGATCAATGAGTTAATGTGTGGGAATAGTGCCTGACATGAGAGTCACATGGGGAACAGTGTGAGAAAGATCTTATGTGTCCCCTGATCACCCGCCGCATACAGGAAGCCTTGCCCAGGGTGACAACATCTGTCGTTGCTCACAGATGTTTGCCAAGCAGGAAGTTTAAGGCAAAAAACTTCCTTTAAAAATAGGCCTTCCAAATCTACTTCTCTCTGATGTTCAAGTATGCGGGGTGTAAAATACTATGCTATTTTTATCCTCTGGAGTTGACTTCACTCATCCGCAAGGCTGGTGATGAGCACTATCTGCCACCAGGGTCAGGGTGGCCTGTGGCACACAGGTTCCTCCTAGTGGGGACAGCGGCTTCAGTCCCCTTGTCCTCCTGGCCACATTGTGCCTAGGAGACTGTGAAATGGCCACTGGCCCTGGCAGCCCTGGCAGACACAGAGGACACTGTGGCACTTCTTGTTTTAGCATAACTCTTCCCTAGTCACTGACTCCCTGGCTTGCTGTGTCAACACAGGCTGACCTGGGTAGGGACTGAGCATCCCCAGCTTGTACTGGGAGGGCTGTCTTTCCATACCATCAAGCTAGCACTCTGGATAAAACTCCCGGAGTGTGAGTGTGTGTGTGTGTGTGTCTGTATGAGCATGCACATGGCACCGGCTCTTCCCAGAAGCCTGGTCTCTACACAGAGTAGGAAAGCAAAGTGTTCCCTGTCAGCTCTCTCTACACTGGGGCTCATGTGTTGGATGACTAGCTCAGCCCCAAATTGGTTCATTTTACTGGGAATGTGGCTCAGCTGGCAGAGTGCTTGCCTTGCAGCATGTATTCCGGGGTTGAGCCCCAGTGTAGCATAAAACTGAGCCTGGTGATTCCAGCCCTGTGATTCCAGCACTTGGGAGGTAGAGACAGAAAGATCAGAGGTTCGAAGTCATTCGTGGCTATACAAGGAGTTGCAGGCTAGCCTGGACTACATAAAAGTCTATCTTAAAAAACAAAAAAGACTCATCTATTTTCCTGCCCCGAGGCTATGAGAAGGTACAACTGCCTATTACAGAACAGGTACAGTAAGGTCAGGGGACCTCCACTGCCATGCCTGGTGGCCCCACTGTGAAGCTTTTCTTTTCCCCACATATGCACCTCACATCCGTTCTCTCCTTGCTTGTTTGGAAGCCTGGTCCTGCGCTCACTTTGACACAGCCAGAGCCCTGTTCCGGCGAATCTCTTTTCCTCTCAGGAAGCCTAACTCAGTAACAAAGACCAGGACCGGCTCATTGGTGACGGCTGGAACCAAGAAACCAGCACCTTCCTCATGCTAGCTATGGGGTGAGACCTGGGTGCAGTTCAGATTTTAACACTTCAGTCCTCTGCGGCTTTGCTAAGATAGTTGATGGTTCCAATATGTCATCTTTCAGAATGACTCACAAAATCATGGGAGGATCATCTACTGTATGGATCATATGTGAATGAACACAAAACACCTACGATAGGCTTTAGAGTAATCAAAAAAATCACAGTGATATAAACAGAGCTTCAGACTCGCTGGACTATATGAGAGTCTATCTTTAAGAAAAAGAATCAAGAGCAAAATGACTCTCATATTGTCCTGCCCTGAGGCTATGGGAAGCCTCAAAATCTCTGTAATAACTGTGTCCAGCCTGTGCCATGTTCTCCTATCTGGAACCTAACAGAATATCCGACATAATCAGACACTGAACGAAGGTCTTCTGGGGTGCAGGGGAGCAGACACTTGGGTCACCTGAGTGGTGTGAACCTATTTTCAACTTGTACTCTACCCTGAGTCAGTATGACCCTGAAGAAGGAGCCAGCATCCTATGTTTGCCTCAGATCCTTGTCTGGAACCCCACCCACAGAGGGATTTATTATTAACTCTTTGCTTATCTAATTGGTTTATGTGTGAAGGTGGCCAGGGCAGACAGAGTTAAAAGCTTAAACAATGCAACCCCAGTGTCACACCAGACATTTACCTCATGAAGACCATCATACACAAATAGGGAAGCACAATGTGGGTTCACAGGAAACCTTAGTAAGTACCAACCAGTCATTGCTTTACAGTATCACATGGCCTCGGCAGTTGCGGGGCCACAGGACTCTGGATTAATCTATCAGTTTCCTATTGTTGCTATAGAGAATATGACGAAGTGGGTGGCTCAGAACAGCATAAGCTATTTTATTACAGTTCTGGAGTGCAGAAGTCTAAACATGGCCAGCAGGACTGTGGTCCTTAGGACACTCCAGGGGAGAACCTCCCACTGTTATTGATCGCTCCTAAAGATGGCCTGATCTACAGCTCATGGACCTGCTTCCTGCCATTTGATTCTGTCAGGAGGTTTTCCCTTGTGAGCACCCTAAGGTCTCATGGAGTTTACCAGGGTAGCCCAGGGTCATCTTCCCATCTAGACATCTTTAACACTTAACATAACATCTTATGCACTCTTGAAAAGCTTCTTTTGGATGTGAGGGAACACATTTACAGACCCTAGGGACTAGGGCTTGGCATCTTTGTTGGAGAAGAACACTGTTCTGTGTGCTACAGTCAATAACTATTTTTGCTAACTGGGCAATACTCCCTGAGGTCTCTGCTACCTAAAGCTCCCTGAGAAAGCTTAGGGTCCCTCTCAAGCACATCCCAGTATCCCACAAGCCTCCACACCGGGGCAGGAGTCTCACCTGGTCATCAATCTTCCGCTGTAGCTGGACGACTTTGTTCTCCATGCCCACATTGAGACGTTTCAGATGCTCTGCAGAGCGGGCCTCGATCTTGAGGGCCTTCAGCTCCTGCTTGGCCTTGAGCCTCCGGAAGGCACACTGGATGACGATGGCTGCATCCCGCTGCCTCTGGAAATGTCTCCGTGCCATCCAGCCCCGGGCATATTTCTGGATGATGGTGGCTTTATGCTCCTTGAGAACCTGGTGAAGACAGGCACACACAGGCTGTGGGTTTGCTCTGCAGGCTGGGAAGAGGTGCAGTTTCTGCAACCACCCTGAGGTGAAAGCTGGGCTGGCCTTGGGATTAGGAGACAGAACACTTGTGGCCCATAACTCCTGAAGATTTGCTGGAAAATTTTAGCTAAGTTCTCTATGTGTCCACAGGGAAGCAGCTGCCAAACTCTTTCTACCTATATTTTACTAGACAGGAAACCAGTCTAAGAGCTTAACGTTTGGGGAAGCTGGATGATTATTCCATTAGAAAGAGGCAGCGGCCCTGGCGGAGGGAACTGGAAGATGAAGTGAGGTGTGCATGGCAGCCACTCACCTGGCAGTAGTTTCTTCGCACAAACATGGCTCGCGTGAAGGACTGGATGATGACCACAGCCCTGCAGACTCTCCTGTAGGCCTGGCGGGCCCTCTGCATCCGGTACTGCTTCTGGAACACTATGGCTGCACGGGTTCTCCGCAAATGCTCAGCCAACCTGGGCATAGTGGTGGAAGAGCACAGGTTTTGTACCAGGGAAGGGGACCTGGCCAGCTGAGCTATTTATGAAGTAAGCCCTTCCTTCCATGGCCCTAGTTGGGCCCCCACCTAGACTGGAGTTACAGATAGGTGTGAGCTACCATGGTTGCTAGGAGTTGGGCCTGGGTTTTCTGGAACAGCAGCCAGTGCTCTTACTTGCTGAGCCATCTCTCCAGCCTAGCACCTCCCATTCTTAAGGGGTCACACCGCTATCTGTCCCACTGTGACTCCATAAGCTCAGAGTTTTTGCATCTAGTTCGGGACCAGGACAAGTGTTTTCTGAATAAAAAGACACCCCCCCCCCCGGCTAGCAATGATCCTTCCTGGTTTTCTCATTTTCCCCAAACTTCCCACTCTCTCACTCCTGCACTCCACCCACTTGGAGAGCAGGTAGTCCTACCCTTCTGGAGAACCTGTCAAGTTCATTGCAAGGGTTCAGAGAGAGGGTTAGAATACCCAATACTGGGGAGGACCTAAGAGATCAGTTAGCACAGCCCTGGGATAGGAAGTGCCTTCTGGGGCTACCAAGCACCTATGTGCTGAGGTTCAGGGGTCCCCTAGTCTGTCTCTCTGTTGTTTCCTTAACAGGCCTTGTCCACCCCCCAGGTCACATGCTCCCTGCAGGGAGAGTGTAGCATGCTATTGCAGGATCACCACCAGGAAGCCTGAGTTGGTACCCAGTCTCCAGTGAGGAACAAGAAACAGTGATGGATGGTGCAGAGCCACTCAGGGGTGATCCGGCTGTCCTTACAGCTCCACAATTTCTGCACTGGAGATGTCTTAACAGGACAGGGGACAATGGCGAGAGCCATCTCTGGCTGTGTGCAAATAAGCAGCCCATAGCAAGTGCACGAGCAAGAATAGCACTTCCATCTTTACCGCACAAAAGAGACTCATACTGAGCTTAGGGTTGGGGGTCTGTGTTTCTCTTTCTCTATCAGAGATGGTTGAGCAGCCACCTGAGAAACTGTCTCGGAAACACAAGATTTCATGGCCACTTCCATCATCTTCCAAGGCAAAAAGGAGTGAGCGTTGCTGTGAAGCAGGCTGGGGCTCAATCTGACAACCCAAGGAGGAGGGGACATCTTGCATCTCACTGGGAGCCAGGGCTCTCACACGTGTCTCAGTGGCCTCTGCCCTTCTATTGTCCATCAGTCCAGGGCCATCAGTTAGGAGGAGAGGTGACAGTGGTCCCTTCTGAGTGGCATTGGGTAGGGAAGAGAGGCTGATTGGTGATTGGTGTCCTGGTTCTCGGGTAGCTGCTGTGGCTGGATGAGACATGTCCTCTCTACGCTGTCTCATTGCAGGGGTAAATCATGGGAAGGCTTCCCCAGACCTTCCAGCTCCAGTCAACATCCAAGGGCTTTGGAATTCTAGTATGAATAACGGGGTTACATGCAAGTTCACCAGATCCATCTCTCTTCCTAAAAGACATTGGTTCACTTTGGGGTTCTGGCAAAGGAGAGATGGTTGATTTGCACCCAAATCACATGGTACTAGGTTAGTGTTGGTAGATGGGGGATAGATTGGGTATCAGGAGACACATGAACTAGAGCTGCTCCCTGAAGAAAGAAGGGCATCACAGGGATGCACACAGGCACTAGGAGCAATTAAAGAAGCAGATGGGCCCAAGAGGAAACACTGTAATTCTAGACAAAGAGTCCCCCCTTCCTCCTGACCCCAGTGTACCCTCAAATGACTCACCTGCGAGCCAGGTGTCCTCTGTAGAACCTCTGCAGGGTTAAGGTAGCTGCCTTCAGCCTATGATACTTCAGCTTCTGCAGCCAGCCCCTGACTGTCTTCTGGATCATGATGGTGGCTTCCCGGAACTTGTCTGCCCGCAGCTTCTCCAAGTAGGCCACTTGGCCTGCCCGGAAGAAAATCTTGGTGCGGCCAAACTGGAACTTGTCTGGATCCTTTATGAGGTTGGGAGGAAGACCCACTGGTTAAAGAACTGTGCAAAGCACACTTGTCTTTCCCTCCCAGCAGAACTACTTGCCGGACTGCATGTGCCCCCTGCCCCTCTCCCCCTGTGCTAGTAGACACACCTAGATCTTCAGCATCCATTAAACAGACTTGAGTCTTCACGAGAAGACGGGCATGGATCCAGGTGTGCCCATTAAAAAGAAACCTGCCCTCACAAATCCAACATCACGGGGAGGGCAGGTAGAAAAGTAAGCAGGGGAATCTCTTTTTAAGGAATGGGGAGAATTAGCAAGAAACAAACAGGCAATGCTCAGAAAGGATGGTCTAGGTCAGTGGTTCTCAGTCTTCCTAATGCTGTGACCCTTTAATGCAGTTACTCACAATACAGTGACACCCAACCATAAAATTATTTTCATTGTTACTTCACGACTATAATTTTGCTTTTGTTATAGATTGTAATGTAAATAACTGATATACAGGATGTCTGATATGTGACCTCCCACCCACAAAGGGCTCATGGTTTATAGGCTGAGGTCTAGGGCAGCTACATCTGTGGAGGTAGGAAAAGATGTGTGTGTGTGAGCCTAAGGGGGCAGCCATAGAAGGCTAACCTGTGGCTTAGCCAAAGCCCTACTCAGTGGGAATGTTGTATCTGGAAGACATGGCCCAAGGAATGGGGAAACTGAGGAAGGAATATAATGTCTTCAGGGGAAGTCTTGAAGCACAAGGGAGCAGTCTACCTCCAGATGGACGACTGTGCACAGCAGCCCTAACCAATCACCCCAGATCAGGAGGCACCATGCACCATGATGCCTGTGAAACCCTAGGAATTTACAGCCACTTCTTGCACTTCATTTTCCTCATCTGTAAAGGGAAGGTTCTGCTAATAGCCTTTGAGGGATCCAGGTAAGGGTGAACTAAGTGGACAAAGTGGAGCCAGTTATGTGGTCATGGAAGCGACTCACAGACGTGGGATATACACCATGAGTGCAGCCCTGACACCAAAAGAAAGGAACTCCCAGTGCTATATATGAACTGAACTTAGCTGACCTGAAACACATTTTCCTAAGCCATGAAAAATAAGATGTCAAGACATGTACAGCGATGATGGATGGACCACAGCAACATCATGGTTAACCAGAGTCCCATCCACCAAGCACAGCTTAGCCCACCACCCCACCACCCTCTCAGCACTGTCCTAGCTTGCTAGTTTACAAAAGCATGTTTAACATAATTTTATCATGTTCTGAAAGGTATTTTCTACAATTCAGCATTTTATGGAGACACAGATTATTACACTCTGTTATAACTCTGGAACTCTCTAGAACTACTGAAATATTTAAGGATTTGCCCCTCATGGCTCTGCTCTTACAATTTCTCAGCCTCTAATGTAGTTTTAAGGTTGTTTCATTTAAAACAATTTTTCAAAGGCCTGAGAATCTGCTGTTTTATTTATAACAAGCTGAGGCTGACTAGAGTTCGGATCTCCACTGGGCACATTAGCTCCGAGGAGCCGGAGAAGCTGAGACAGCGACAGCAACAGCAGCCACCACCACCACCAGGGGCCACCTCCATACACACCCTAGAGACCTGCTCTCAGTGTGTGCTGACATGTGGAAAAGCAGGGGTGCTCTAGGTAGGGGAGGGGACTCCCCTTTCCCAGTCACTGCTGTAGGCAATGACTTGATGTCTTAGGTGGTTTTGTGGGGATGTAGTCAAAGCTGTAGGTAGCCTCCACCCTCCACCACTGGGGCTTTTGGCCCATGCCCTCCTAGAGCCGGATCACCTTGATGAGACTCTCCAGCACAGACTTGCAGATGCTCTTCTTGTCGGTGTTGGCAAGCTCTCTCTTCTTCATCAACACACGATACCGGTTGAAGAAGTCATGGTAGGTCCACCTGGAGGAAAACCAGGGTAGATCAGAAGGTGATCTCAGATGCTGTCTCATGGAGTCAAGGCTACTGTACAAAGTTATTGTAGGAGCTTCAGATCAGTCCCGGGGGAGCTTTGTTCTTTCCATACCCATCAAGGGATTCCAGTGTATCAGGACTCCTGAAGTTTGAGTTGGGTAAACTGAGTGTTAGGGAGGTACCACCCATAGAGCCAGGGTGTCCATCTGTTCACATCCATGAAGCCCTCCCTTCTGCTGCCACCACTGGAGAATTTGGGCACCTTATCTAGACACAGCTCTGTCTACATGGTTGGGTTTTCATCTTTGAGAGTTCCTACTCATCTTTGTAAACACATTTCTAAAGGCAGAAAAGTGCTTGGGAATGAACGTGTCCCCACTGTGATCTCTTATATCTCTGCTCTTAATTTGGAAGAGAGAAGAACGGGTCATTTCCACGCCAGACTCCTTTTCACCTGGTAAGTTTTTACTGACCCCCAGGACACGGGTGTGCAAAATAGGTACACAAACCAAACATTTACTGCTATCAGAGAACTTTCATGTGCCCATGGTCACAGTAGTGGCAGCATTGTTAATGGGGTAAACAACTGCTTTCTGCTTGGATTTAGGACTGCTCTACCAAAGGAAATGCATGCCCTGTACTGGAATCCAGCCAAGAACTTAAGGTTTGGGAGCTCATAGACTCCAGGGGTGAACCTACTACTGCAATTCAGTTAAATGGGCATAGAGTCAAGCTGCCCTGTAACTCCCACATCCAGTGGGATGCTGCTACCAATGGCTTAAGAAGCTATGGTGTTGGTTTCTCTTTTTATTTTTTTTCCTCTTAATTGGGGGTAATTTGGGCTCTCTGTAAAGATGTCCCCCGTCTCCACATAACTGAAGAGCCTCCTAACTCACTGCCCGTACAAGGCGGAGTTATTGACTATGTTTTGGTAGTCTTTAGAAGACCTTCCATTAATTACCCCTGGGATCTGAGACTGGCTACATACAAACAAACGCAGTCTCCTAAGCAGGATTGCTCTTCCTCGGGAATGCTGTTCCGGTTTACACCCATCACTGCACCAACCCTCCTGACTCAGAAATGCTCATGACCTCCTCATGCAGCGGCAGAATCATGGCAGAATCAACATGAGCCCCCATCCGAGGTGGCTTGGAGTTATAGCTCAATTCATCAGGAGGTCGTACAGGCCTCCCCCATCTTTCTAAGTTTGTGGCCATTGCAGAGTAGGGATGGCTTGTCCCTTCAGAGACATCAGGGAGGGACTGCATACTAGTCAGTAGGGACAGGCTGTTGGTAGTTTGCTCAGATAGCATTCACTGAGGTGAGTCATCTGCCATTCCTGTCATTGGTGGCCTTGCTCAGAGACTGTCTGGTCACTCAGACCAACCTGCTCAAGTGTTAGTGGAGAGCGAACAGACTGTCCCTTTTTCAGGGACTCTTTCGCTCATGCAGAAAGTCCTTTAGAAGCTTCGGAGAAAGGAGCACTTTGGGGTTCCAGGAACCCTGGACATAGGAGGGCATATTTATTACACTCAAAGTGCCACTCCCCCCCCCCCCCCAGTTCCTCTGCTTCCACAGCAGCTGGGCCTTGGAGGGAAAGAGACTGATATAAGTAGAAATAACAAAACGACTTTTCTACCTAGCTGTATTTCTCCCTCTATTACATACTTGGCTAGAGATGGTTCTTTTCCTTTTTGAGAAAGAACGTTATGTACCGCAGGCTGACCTCTAAGTCACCAAGAAGCTGAGGACTTGAGCTCTGGATCTCCTTTGCCTTCACCTCCCAAGTGCTGTACTACAGGTGTGCACCACACACCTGGCTCGAGTCTGCTCCTTTTTAACAAACAAAAGCATTTGGGATGTCACATGCTATAAATATATCCTTCTATGATTTGTTATTTTTTTTTTGTCCTCTTGCATGCCTGTGCACCACAGATGTGTCTGGTACCTGCCGAGGCCAGAAGAGGGCGTCAGATCTTCGTGGGACTAGAGCTATATAAATGGTTGTGGGATGCCCTGTGAAAGCTGGAAACAATCCTGGCATCTCTATAAGAGCAGCCAGTGCTTTTAGTTACTAAGTCATTTCTCCAGCCCAAATATATTCTTATACAGTTAAAAATAACTTCTAATGTATTTATGAAGTTGTGTAACTATCCCCAGTATTCAAGTCCAGAACACACACAACCCCCAAATGAACTCTCACAACTCTGAGCAGGTTTGCCAGGCCCTGGCAATCACTAATCTACTTTGTCTTACACTTCTTGGTTTTAAACTGGCCCACACTCCCTTAAGGAGGGAGGGCAGAGAGCAACAGAGCCCTGAGGACTCTATCGAGGGATCAGAAAAGGGGTCCCCTTGCCCCTTGCATTCTACTCATTGGGCAGAAACTTCCCCACCTTTCAGTGGTGGACTACCTGCTGTCTTTAGCAGCTACCTTACAGAAGGAAAGGGTAAGACTATTTTCCCAGCTAAATGCAAATCAGATGCACATTTTATTTAGTTAGCTTTGCTGATGCTTTCCTAGGCTCTTTCTGCCATGGCCCTGTCCTAGAGAAAGATGGACTTGGCTAAGAACCCAATGGAACAGTGCCTGTGAAAGAGCGCTTCCTGGAGTCTAAGTCCCTTGCCACCCCTCCCTCCCTATCATCAATACAAACATCTCAGAATGTAAGGCTTTGTGTGGGCTTTCCCCTTAAGCTGCTGGGCACTTTCTCCCGCCTGCCTCCCCTGACTCTTGAAGGGCACCTCTCGAATTCTGCATCACGGTTATTTGTGTACTTACTATTTGTCTCTGTGAGCTCACAGTTTTGCTGGGAAATAATTAAGACAGCATTTAGCTGGGCCAAAATCCTTAAATGTTTCTAATTTGAAAACCTCTTACTGCTGACAGATCCACAACTCAAGGAAATTATGAGGGTGGGAGAGATGTGGCTGCAAAGACTTCAAAGCCAGTTTGTAATGAGCTCAGAGCACAGGAAGCCTGGCTCTGACCTTGGCCATCACTGTGACTCAGGTAAAGGCTAGGCTGCATGACATCTCATCTGTCCACAGAGCAGGTTCACCCATCTCACTAACGTACCCGACCTGGGCCTTCATAGCCAATGAATCATCCCAGGGGTGTTGGGAAAAACTTTCCAGTATGTTCCTTCCTGTTCAAGGCACCCCGTACTTTTTACTTGCAAACACATTTTGAGACACACCTGCATGAGGAGAGGGTGGTGTGGTGAAGCTGGAAAAACGGGATGCTGAGAAGAGAATCCTTAGCTTTGGGAAGAAGCTCATTCTCCCAGGAGACAGACTAAGATGTGGGTCTGATATGAGGTCTGGCATCATAAGGCCTATAGAAACATCCCTGACTGCAGAGTCCAGGATCAAACATGGGTTCCCCTTTCCATGGACCTGGAGTGCCTAGTGAGAAACCCTTCACAGAAAAAGTCTCCCTGCCTATAGTGTGACATCTTTATAACCAGTTGCTTATTATAGTTGAATAGTATTTTATTGACCATTCAAATGGCTGGACCCTCCAGGTTAAACTTTTTCTGCAAGTGTCTTTTAAAGGGGGCGCTAAGGATTAGGACATTAATTCTTCAGTGTAGGAGAATCCTGTACAATAGAGGGCACACTGTAACTTTGAACCATCACTTATCCCTCACTGAGACATGGAACAACAACAAAAAGCTTTCAATCTCTGCAAAAACATTTGCTATAAAATATATGTTGAGCTTTGGTTTAGAAAGCTTTAACAAGCAGCCATTGGTGTCCTGCAGTCATGTGGACCCTTCCTAGTCAGGTGACCATGCTATGTCTTCTCTCACTGGGGATAGCACTGTGCCTCATTGGCTGTAAAGCATCCATTCTGAGGATGGTGTGACATGGAATTCTGTCTCATATTAGTAGCAGAAGCAAAACACTCTGACACTAGGACCAGCTCCTGACAGTGCTCTACAGTGCATCAGCCAATGTGGAGGTAGGTTTCCCCACTTCCTTAGCCATGACTTTCTCCCTGGATCCCAATGCATATGCTGGATGCCTCACTGGGCTTTCTAGTCTTCAACGTCATGCTTCCTTTTCAGAAATGGCTTCCTTCACCTGTACTCTGGCCTGGCTAAACAGTCATAGTTGTGTGTGTGGGAAGAGCCGAGGGCTGTGACTGCTTCCAGACTAGGCAAGCATTCATCAGAGCCTTCAGTCTGGAGAAAGGCCCTCTTAGAAATGAGCTCCTCAGGCCTGAGGCCTTGAGGGATAACACAGCTGCTGTGAATGGCACAGAAAACGGTTCCTTGGGTTGTTTTGGGTTCAGGTTCCCATCTGGAGCCTTGCACTGGGTTTGACCATCATCATGTGAGGCCATTCTGTAGAAGAATGTCTGCCTGCAAGGTCATCTGTGAAGTGAGGTGAATGGAGTTGTCAGTGAACTGGGGCAAGCAGAAGAGATAGGCTGGCCACAGCTGCTCCCCTATGAATGAGGATATCAGATTGCATCTTGAGACAGACTTAGTGTGATGCTCCAAGTCAGTCCCTATGATGTCAGACCACAAAGAAGTTGCCATGGTCAGTGGTCTCAAGGACCCTTGAGAAAACTGTGAAGAATCCTTCAGGGTAGGATTAGAGGTACAACTTATACTATTGGCCACTACAAGGGCCAACACACCCTTAACTGTTTTCATCTGGGAGGACTTGATTCAATTGCATTTTTTTCCTGGGATTTATTGATTTATTTCCTCATCTATAAGATGTAAGTGATACCACTCTTCTTGGTAATCTCAAGAATCAATGTGATCTTTCCATAAAATGGTGCTGGGATAACAGCATATCCAAAAACAAACAGTGAAGTTGGATCCCCTATAAAAATGAAAATGTATGTCCGCACAGAAACATGTATATGGCTAGGCATGTGGCACACATCCCAATTATATTCTATAATTTTAAGTTTTCCCACCTGGGTTGGGAAAGGTAAAGTTGGGAAAGCTGAAGTCTTTTCAGCAAGCACTGTGCTCATGGTGGCACATTCCTGTATGCTCAGCACTTGGAAGGCTGAGGCAGGAGGATTGCTAGCAGTTTGAGGGCAGCTTAGGCTCTACATGAGTCCAAGGCCAATCTAGGTTGCAAAGTTAGACCCTATCTCAAGATGAAAAACCAGTATAGGGCTTCCAAGAAGAGGATGGAAACCGAGTTCATGCAGTTTTGTTTGACTTTTTTTTGTACAAACACTGCATGTCTGGGGAGTCCTCCCACACCTGTTTTGGTTGAGCAGCATCTGCCTCACAGCTGTTTCAGTTACAAAGCTGAGAGAGAGCCTAGAGATGGTTAATTGCACAGACACGCGAACCAGGACCATGGGGAGCTGCTGTCCTACACAGTCCATCCATCATCTTTCTCTATGCGCTTTACAGTGAGCATATTTCTTAGCTACTGCACCGCGCTTCGAATTCAATGGCACATTTTCATTATAAGTCAGCTTCCTAGAGAGCTGTAATTCTCAGGGAGGATAAAAGTAGACAGCCACCCTGAAGCCTGTGGGAGAGGGGGAACCAGAACACCGCGGCTGGCCAACCGTGCCACACGTGTATGCACTGCTGAGATTGGGGAAAATTCACGGTGCTTGTTTTGCCTTCATTTTCACGTAGGAGAAAGAATTCCTTCCCAGGTGTCACTTGGGTGGGTGGAAGAATCTTCCAGGGCTTGATCCCCTGGAAGAACTCCATGGGAGAGTCCTCAGTTGTCTGTAATCCTGGACTGTGCTCTTCCCTTCCAGTTTTCATTTTTTTTTTTTTTTTTGTGACTCAGAAAGAGAAACACAGGAAGATGTTACAAGCTGGACTTCCCCCATCACAGGAGCCCACTGACAGATGAGGCTTGGGAAATGCTTTGCAGTTACTTAACAAGCCAACTCAAGGGAAATCACTCCTCTGTGTGAGTTCTCAGCAGCTGGGGAGGGGAATCCTTTTAGAAGGGGAATCCCCATCTGCTCAAATCCCTCTGGTCCCATGAAGGTCTCCTCAAGTCAGGGCAACAGAATGACTGGCTCACAATGGCATGCTGGATGCTGGAGCTTGGTGTGGACAGAGGGATGAAAGGGGATTAGGGTCCACCTGCAATAGAACGGGTGATGCAATTCCAACTCAACACTAACCAAAGTGCTGCTTTCTCTAATGTAACATTTCCATGGTAGTTTGGGAGGGGAAACCTCTCTTGGACCCTTTAGCAAAACGTGTTAAGGGAGCAAATGCAAGTAGGACATAGGAAGCAAGTGTTGGATCCAAGTCCATGCATTTAAACCATAGCTTTTTGCAACACGTCCTGTAATACCAGAAACACATCCTTTCTTCCCCATATCTCCTACAACACCTGTAATTACAAAAAAGAAAAGGCGCGGAGATACCACAGTTACCTGCTGGAAAGAGCTCTTAAACAAATAGGACACAGGAAAAGATATCTATTATTATTATTATTGCTGGAAGAGGCCAGCAAGTTGTGGCATGCCAACCCTGCTGGCGGCAGCTCTACCTGCAGCTAGGTGGACTGAACCGTCAACGCCTCTTCAGTGTGGAGCTAAAGAGTCAGATGCATGGGTCCTCTTTGCTGCCCAAGTGAGATGGTGGGCACACCCAGAGAGTGATCACTGACTGACAGCTGCAATTGGGCACGAAATTGGCAGAGAATGCCTGCCACCGATGGAGGGACAGCTCCTGCTGTCTCCCCATCAATCTGAGTCTTTGCTCTTCAAGGCCCAGCTGAAGGCTCACTCCTCTGAGAGGCCCCAGCTTCTCCCGTACATACTACATCCTTGCACCTGTGTGTGCATCGTTCCCTAAACAGCTCAAGCTCGTGGCTTTAGCTTTGAGCTCCTGGTGGGAAGCCATGTCTTCCCACAAAGGTCTGGATGCTTTCAAGAGAGGTGTGGAGAGAAATTGTGGGAGAGGAGCAGCCTACAGAGGCAGAAGGCGGTTCTCATTCTACATAAAGCTCTCTCTCGGGAGACTCCAGAAATAAACCTTCCCCTCACCCTGTCCACCCTGAAAACAGACCGTGTTGTGCTGCACCAGCAAACACTGTAGGAATGCAATGGCACTCTCTGTCACTATGATTTCATGTGGCAAGGCTGTGTGAGATCTCAGCCAGTGGATCAGAGGTGGGCTGGTGGATACAGAACAGTGACCGTGAGGACATAGAGTTAACCATGTCAGACACATTCATCCTCCTCCTGATGTCCAAGGAGATACTTTCGGAGGGATAGCTTCTGAAAGTCACTTGTCCTACCACAAAATTATTCATATAGAAAGCTCCTGGTGAAATAGGTGATTCCTTTCACTGAGACAGGTCTTCTCCCAGTGGCCCTATCTGTCCTAGATTGTCTCACTGTCACGTGTTTTTCCTGTGCCTTCATAGCCTGACACAATCATAATGTACACACTTCCCAAGTTATCCATAGAGATGATGACCTCAGGTTTGTCTGCTCATTCAGGCCACACATAGCATAGGCACAGCATACCCATGTCCTCGAGCTTCTTACACAATACCTCCAAACAGTTTTCCCTGAGATAACATAGTTGGTGTGTGTAGTGTGTGTGTATGTGTGTGTGTGTGTGTGTGAGAGAGAGTATGTTTGTGTGTGTGTGTGTGTGTACACTATGTGTGTTTTGTGCTGGGAATTGAACCTAGGGCCTTATATATACAAAGCAAGCATAGTACCACTGAGCAACACCACCAAGCCTTTTTATACAACTTGTAAACTAAGCCTACAGAGTTTGGGGAACTTTAGGATGCTGACTTGAGGTCACACACTTACAGGGATTTCACAAAAAAAAAAAAAAAAGTGAAGTTTTTCTCACACTCCCTCAGATCCTTATGCTCCCACACAGGCTATGTATGACGATAGCCTTTGTTTGAAGGCTTTGTTTGAAGCACTTGATTGACTTGAATAGTACTGCTGGGAAATAACACAGTACCAGCAAAAGGGTGTTGATTCTAGAACCAACTCGATTGCTGGCTGGCGACTCAGCAGCCCACGTCCTTCTGTGGGCCTCACTGGGAAACATGCAAGGTTACAGTGTGTCTTTTCTACCTGTAACACAGAGATGTGGTCACGCTGAAACATCCTTTCTTCCAAGTTAAGTTTTTCAAGGAAAATCTGGCCACAGCCCATTCAGTTGATTTGCTGGCCACTAATGAGTCATGGACAATTCTGAGAACCCACAGGCTAATAATGGCTAGGCTAAAGATGCTCTTTTGTTAGATGATATCTCGAGGGCCCAGCAGATGTAAGAGCCAGGAAAGCAAAAACGTGACTTGGAAGCTCTTAGGCCCTCCTCCAGTTCTCCCTATGAATGGAACTGTAGAGTCTGAACCTAGGGCCTGGGGGCCAGCATGGAAAAGCAGCAGGGGTAATGAGAAAACAAATGGCTTACTTCAGACCTGAGTGCTACTGTGCCAATCAAAAGGCAATGCCCCTACTGCAAGAACAGACAGGAAAGCAGGCAGAGTCTCTAACTGCTTCTGCTCTGACCTTCAGATGGAAACACGAGACAGGCCCCCAGGACACTGCCTCTGCTTCTCAAGGGAAGATCAACATTACCCTGAACAATTGCCTACACCTTCGTGGCCTGGAAAAGCTGCCTAGATGCTGCAGGTTAGCAACCTTTCTCACCCTTCGCAGGTCTATCAGCGATTTCCCTTCCCGGCCTGGCATGTGGGAATTGTTTATGGGTAATTAGTCACAGGGTATGAGACTGGTTGCTCCACTGCCTGGGAAAGTGCCAGATGCAGAGAGGAGGGAGGCCTGGGCTACCCCCACGCTGGCACCTCCAACCCCCAAAGAGAGGGATCTCAGAGCAGTGGATCCTGAAGAGCAGACTCCAGGGTGGCCACATCACTCTCCCCAGTCTTGGCTGACAGCAGAAGGCATTTGGCTTCCATGACATTATGTGTGCCATATGACTTTGGAAGAGCCAGTGAAGTAACCACCCATTCTCCATCTCTGGGTGAGTGAGCAGAGGAGAGTCACGGTCTTAGTGTGGCTTCTTCAGGCTATCATGTAGTTCTGTGGCATATCCACAACACAGGTTAGATCATGAGAGCCGTGTATTTTGTGTGTGTGTGTGTGTTCATAAGGGTGTATGCATGTGCGCAGATATACGCATAAGGGTCAGAGGTTAAAGGTGGGTGCCTCTCTTGATTGTTCTCCACCTTATTTCTTTTCTTAGTCCACTTAGACACATGGTCTCTGAACCTGGGCCTCACCCAATGGCGAGAGTGGCTGGCCACTGAGCTCCAGAGATCTGCCTGTCTCTGGTGCCTCTGCCCCCAGCAATGGGGTTACTGATGATACTTCTGATGCTGGGTTGCTGGAACTCTTGAGTAACATCTCCCCAGTCTCCACGAGAGCTATTCTTAGCTGGGAGAAGCAGTACTTTCTGCAATAGATCTGATTTCACACTGAAAGGTGAAGAGGCCCACACACTAGGTGAGATGACAGGTAATGCGTGCTAGCATGCTCTTCTGTATGAGTTAAACAAAGGACACCCTTTGTTTAAAGATTCATTTATTTATTATGTATATATTGTTCTGTCTGCATGTATGCCTGCATGCCAGAAGAGGGCACCAGATCTTATTCTAGATGGCTATGAGCCACCATGTGGTTGCTGGGAACTGAACTCAGGACCTCAGGTAGAGCAGTCAGTGCTCTTTACCTCTGAGCACTCTCCATTCCCTCAAAGAGGAAATTCTATCACATGTAAAATACAATACAGAACCTCAAGGATACAAGAAAATTGGCCAGTCACAAAGAGGACAGGTACCACCACATCATTATACTTAGATGAAGTATCTAGAGTTCACCCAAAGACAGTAGTATGTAGAAAGACTTAATGTCTTTTGGTCAAAGGGAGAAGCAGAGCGGGCAGCTGCAAGGGCTGGGCCAGGGATTGGAACGCAGCGCCACAGTGTGATGTTTGTCCCGTGAAGGCTCCTCTGTTAGAAGTTTGGTCCCAGACTGGCAGTGTTGGGAGGTATTGAAACAATGAGGCAAGCAGGGATAAGGGGGATTATGGAGAAGTTGTTAGGCCAATTGAGTTTGACCTTCAGGGGATGGTGGAACCTCAGCTACTCTCCTTCTTCTTATTGGACAATGCTCTTACTCCTTCCTACATAACCTCGTGTCGCGTTCAGCCTCGACCCGCAAGGATGACACGACCACCGGAGCTCTTCTCACTGCAGTTTATTCCAGGACTTGATTCACTTTCTCTCTCTCTTCCCCTCTCTCCTTTTTTCCTTCTCCTCTCTCCTCTCCTCTCTGGGCAAACCTCTCCCAGCCCTTAAGTAGGCATGGGCTGCCAACCCCGAACTGCCAGGTGGGCACTGCCCACAGGTTCACGCATATGCAGGCAGCTGATAATCATTGCGTGATCATAGCATAGGTAAGGCCTTAGCCATCTCAGGAGTTGATTATACATCTCCATCAGGTGTAACACCACTCAGCTCGCTACAACCTCGGGCTTTCAGACCAGAACTGCGATCAACATAAGGCCATCTGAAAACATAGTCTGCATGGAGAGTCTTGTTCATTCAGGCATTTTGTTGCAGTAACGGTGAAAGACCCTACAGACCCCCCCCCCCCAAACCTGCAGCTAGCCGGCTCTCATGAGAACATCCTGTTTGCTTGAGACCCTCAGGACCCTCTCAGGACCTGCAGCTAGCCACTCTCATGAGAACATCCCGTGTTTGCCTAGGGAAACAGGATACATGTGCCAAACTTAAAATATCAGCAGTTTACAAAAGAAACAATCCCCCCTATGAAGGACCCCAGCTTAACTGCTGTAACATCATTTTACAAGGCTCTTGACAAACAATTGTAAGTGCAGAGTGAGGTCAGGGTCTCTTGCTGCAAAGCAGGATATTTATGACAGGATGTCTGTCGCCATACCATTTATGCCCCCTGCCCCATTCTAATCAGACCACTGTAATTTGCTTTTTGGCTGCCCTCTTTCCTATAAAAAGACCTTCCCCCAGTCTGCAGGCGCGCAAGTCCTCCGAAAGACTTTGTCACCCGCAGGTACCTGTGTTTACCCAATAAACCTCTTGCTATTTGCATCCGAGTGGCCTGTTCCTTGGCTTTGGGGGAGTCTCCTCTCGAGGGAAGTCCTCTCCAAGGGTCTTTCAACGGGAGACAGACTAAAACAGCCAACTGTCTTGAGTGCTTTTAGTTTGACATGATTAAAGGAATTCTTGAGATGTAAGAACAGCTACACTTAATGCCACTGAACTGTATAGCCGAAATAATAAAGACAGTAAATATTTTGTCACCATATTTTGCCACAATACAATGGCAGAAAAGATGAAGAATAAGACTGAGAAGCCCATTTTGTAGCTCTAGGTAGCCCATCACCCAGATCTGAGATGCCTCCCCCAAGCCTGGTCCTGCTGACTCCATGTTTTCAAGCCAGGCTGAATTCCTTTCTGTCAGCCTCCTGTTTGGGTCTTCAGGGTGCAGGAGCTTTGGTTGAGGCTGTACCAGGTTGACTGCACATACCATGGCTCAGGGGGGCGCTACACCCTGCTGCTCTCCAGCAGCCTGAGGAGGGCATCACTGGTATCACTGGTGACATTACCTGGATGGGTAGCCGGCTGCGCTGATCCGAATGGTTTCCAACACTCCGCAGGCTCTGAGCTGCTGCACGGCTCTCTTTGGGTCGAAGCTGCCAAGTAAATACACACCGTGAAGGGAATGCTGGCAGGTGAGAGAGCAAGAGAGAGGGAAAGCACGCTGTTCCTGCAGCACATGAGACACCTGCGGCCACCAGCTACAGATGGCCACACACAAGGTCGGGGTGAAGCTCGGAGGAAGGGCGGAGGAGCCACGCTAGCTGTCTCAAGACTGTGCACACCCTTAATCCCATCTTCTTCTTTGCCCACGTGCCTCCCTGAGGTCTGCACACCTGTCCACTCTCCAGAGTTTGCCCCTGAGCACTCCCTCCACACAGACTGTCTAAGGGCCTGTGTGCAACGTGAGGAGGCGGGAGAAGAGGACAGGGCTCAGTGGTGGACACCGCAAGGCATGCTGTGAGTCCCATGGGGAAGCAGGTGCTGAAGGGAGCTCTGGGGAAAGACAGCAGGGGATCAGGACAGCCAGAACTCTTATTGAGAACCAAACTGACCCAGGATTAGTCACTGTTTAGAATTTGCTGAGACTACTGTCCCACTCAGAGAAGTGATGGTGAGCACACATGTCCTTTCTTTCTACCGGTGGCTCAGCTGAAGCCAAGGGCTATGCTTCTTTCGTTCCTTGTACTCTGGAGATAAAAGAACAAGACTGAGGACCTATGAGGCCCACAGCCTTGGAGAGCACAGTGCCTTTGACCAAAACCCTGGTGAGGCTGCAGGCGGCTGGCTGGCCCTGGGAGATGAAGACAGGTGGGACCTGCATCAGTCCACAGGACAAAGTCCTGGTAGGCCATCGGCCACTCTCCCTGACACTCTGGTGCTCTCTTATGGCTGCACAGCCCACCTGGATTCTGGAAATCCAAGATGGAGGTGGCCTAGGGACTGCCACCCACATTCCTTTTCTCTGTAAGAACGACTATCTGTTTACTCATCTTTGTGTGACCTGCCCTTGGCCTGGCTCATATCACTCTCTCATGCTTGTTTGCCACACAAGCCTCCCTTGTGAGTCATCAGACTGGCAAATGGTGCCTCTGAGCTTGCATAGCTTCAGTAGGCATCTTCCTGGAGACTGATGACGCTAAGCTGTTACTGGGTATCAGGCATGCTCAAGTCCGTGTAGGTCCTAGGTCTGAGAATACACGTACTCTCCTTCAGGCCCATTCTTGTTTCTACCTTCTCATCCTCACTTGCTCCACCTCCAACCCGGCTACTCTAATTCTCTTCCTGTTTACGCCAGCTCTAAATGGGAGGGCTCAGGTCACTAGTGACATTATGTGTACAAGGGACAACTCAGCATTGAATTTTACGTGGTCTTGATGAGAGTGGTTACTTGATAACTTAATTCCTCTTGCAAGGACCAAAGCTCTACAGTGTAAGAGGCTTAGAAGACAAAAGGAAACACCGAGCACCTCCCTGGAACCTACCCTTTCCCAGGCCATGCCCCAACGTGCTTTTGTCCACTTTGATATGCAGCCCGGTTCTGGGATCTGGCCCTTGATTTTCGGCATGAGGGCTGCTCACAATCCTGGGAAAGCCCTCAGGGGGCAACACTGTTCCTCCTCACTCTAAGGCAGTCAGCCGGAATAGATGCTCTGGATAAATGCAGGACTTTTGTCCCAGGGCTCTGTACCCAACCACTACAACCCCATTCTCTATGCTACCAGCTAGAACTCATAGAGGTTGCCTGCTTCTGGCTCCCAAGCACTGGGATCAATGGTGTAAGTCACTATTGCTCGGCTCCTTCTTCCTTTTTAAAAAGGGCCATTCTTTTTCTCGGCAGCTCACACCTTTCCTCACTCTTGTCCATTCTGTATAACACTTTTTGACAATTATGCACCCCAGCTCTGAGACCGGGCCCTGCCGTGGTGACCAGAGCATGGCTTGCGGAGTGAGGATACCTCATATCCCAAGGCAGAGTGAGGATACCTCATATCCCAAGGCAGAGTGAGGATACCTCATATCCCAAGGCAGCACGGTGATATTCTGGGGGAACTGTAGGGTGGGGGCAGTCTCTCATGGGCCCTACACACCATGCCTGGAGCTGGTCTCATCAGAAAATAATTTTTGAGAGGGCTGGGCTCAGCACGGAGCTCACTTGGGAAGTGATTGACCGGCCAGCAGAAGGCTGAGCTGGCCCTGTTCCCACTGATCCTGAAGCAGGATAAGGAGGCTGGGGTGGCTACACCCAGAAGCACTTACTGGAAGGGGAGCTTTTCGTCATTGGGCTTGATGCATCGCACGTAGTGTGGCGTTGTGGCGTTCAGAGTCTCCATTAGGAGATTTAGGGAAGTACGGAACTGCAGGGACAAAACCAGACCTTAGTCATATTTAACAGTCTGTTCAATGCACTGTGAAGAAACACTAGCATGCCAGTGACTGCTCTGCCCATGGTGGCAGCAGAAATCACCATTATTGTGACGATTAATTCAAAAGGACAGAGAAAGGAAGACATTCAGTGACCGACACTTGTAATTTGCTGAGCAAAATTGAGTCCTTCGATAGTAGGGCTCTTTAAAATAAATGGGTGAGGGGCTACTCCATAATGTGCCCAAGTCCTACTGATAGGGGTGTCAAGAGATAAAACATGAGTGCTAAGAGACAAGAGATCTGCCTGTTGTATGTTAGAAGCCTGATGTCTCTAAATATGGGGAACGCGGTTGTACTGCCTGTACCCAAACAAGCGGGAAATGGTGGGGTTTACATAAAATGTCCCAAATCGACAAATCCAGTAGGTGGGATTACCAGGGCCTTCTCTTTGGAGACATACAAGAAAGTGAGCTCTTCAGTTGGATGTTCCCTGGTTTATTTAAGCCCCCTCTTCCCATTCTATCTGGAGACCTTTAGTGGGACCCTGCTTCTTGTCCCCATCTTTCTTCTGCTGGTTCCTTCCATGCCAGCCCTGCTACACAAGCCACAGGCCTGGGACTAGGACTGACCTGGTAGCCCACGGATTTCTTATGCTCCTTGTTGGAGACCTTCACAGGGGGTCTGGAGGAGCGAATGTTGATCTTTGAAGCTGATCGATTCTTAGCTGTGCTGGTGGCAGGAACAGAGTCCTTGTCATCATGGAACAAGTCAGCCACTAGTGGGAACTAGACACAATCACAGGAAGAAGGGTGCAAAGGAGATCTCTTATAGTTTAATGTTGTTCATATTCTTCCAAAACAGTTAATAGGTATTTCTGAGAAATAAAAACACGCATCCACACAAAAATTGTGCACCTGTGTTTGTAGCAGGTTAGCAACTCAAATGACCACCATGTGATGAATGAATAAAGAGTGATATATTAATATAATGGAATATTATTCAAAAAGGAATGAAGTCCTCACACATGCTACAACGTAGCACAGATGATGCTACATGGGAAAAGCTACATATAAAAGAAAACAGAGACATGAGTCTGTTTAGTCAAAGTTTCTGGACATCAGAAAGTGCCCTACCGGGTGCCCAAGAGGGACAGGAGTGGCAGCTAATGAGTGCAGTTTTTCATTTTTGAGTGGTGAGAATATTCTTGAATTTGTAGCATGGTTACACAACTTGGTTAGCTTACTAAAAACCACTGAAGTTCACATTTCGAAAGGGTAGGTTTTACGGTATGTAGCGAGTGATACCTCAGTCTTGAAAAGGGTTGGAAAAGGTTGTTTTCCCCAGCAGTGTTATTAAGTGTTCATCTACAAAGGCAGTTTCCTTGCGGTGTACTGAGAGGTTGAGATGGGTATTACATCTAAATGTCACTGTTTTCTAACACTTATTGCTGGATCTTGTACCATTACTTGGCCCAAGTCCTGGGTTTTCCATCAGCACAGTGGGGTGGAGACTGTATCTACTATAGAAGATGGTTACCAGGACCCTGTTATGTGGCCCCTGTGTTATGGTGACAAGGTGCTAATGGCACACAGAGAGTTTGTTCATCAAGACCCTCATCTTGATGAGGACACATGGGCCCTCATTCCTTGAGAACATCAATGCTGGCCTAGCACTATGAAGTCTCCAGTACACACCTGACAGTGGAGAGAGAAATGAATGTGGGACGTCTCCTTTGTCAGTCCTGGCACACTGAATCTTAATGGAAAAAAGGCCAAAGGGCAATGCCTCAGATTCTGGGTTCCTCTAATCCACTCTGCAAGCCCTCCCTTT
The DNA here is from genome assembly GCF_014885135.2 of Alexandromys fortis. Classification (NCBI taxonomy): domain Eukaryota; kingdom Metazoa; phylum Chordata; class Mammalia; order Rodentia; family Cricetidae; genus Alexandromys; species Alexandromys fortis. The sequence goes on along the minus strand of NW_026067954.1, from coordinate 2,501,510 downwards.
AAAGGTCACTTAAATGCATGAATCCCCCTCCTTTACCATGTCTGGATGCTCTGGGCTAGCACATCGGATCCCATCCCTTTGCAGAAGATACTGTGGTACGGTCATCAAGTAGCTTCCCCTGATCTTCCCGATCATGAACATCATGTTCCTGGTCCACCCTTCCACCTTTGCTCACTGTGCTCATCCTCCCTCAAAAATCCTACCTTCCGTTCTGCATGTCGTAAAGCCTGTCTCTCTGGGATCAGTTCTGCATCCCTTGTACTTTCTCCCAATACACCCTACCCACTCCTGTGTATCTCATAGACCTAGTCTATAGCACATAGAAGCCATCTTGGCCTATGATGGGCCTAGAGCCCTAATGTTACTGAGCCCACGGTGTCCTTGCTGCTCCCAACACAGGGATTAAGGCAATATGATATTACCCATGTAAGCACTTTACACGCCAGTGCTGTGCTTTCACAGAGTCTGCATCTGCTACTCATCTTGTTGCTAGGAGAAAACACCCCGACAACGCAACTCCATGAGAAAGCATTCGTTCAGGCTCTCAGTTTAAGCGTTTAGTCCGTCATGGCAGGGAAGCCACTGAAGGAGGAGCTTGAGGTAGGTGGTCGTGTTACATTTACAGTCAAGATACAGAATGGCAAAGGCTGGAATTCTCCTTTCTATTCAGTTCAGGATACAAGCCTGGTAAGCATGGAGCTGCCCACGTCAACTAACCCCGCAAAGGTAAGCCCTTGCTGGCATGCCCAGAGACTGACCTAATCAATATAATCCTTCACGGGCAAGCTCAGGAGCTTGTCAGCTTGGTAATTCTAGACCCTGTCAAGTTGACATTCAATATTAACCACAACACAGTCCTAGATGCCCATGAAACTCAGGCAACATGCCTGGACATTGCATTAGAGTCTGCAGGAGGTCCTAGCTCATCTCAGCCTTGGTAGTCACACGCTTGACAATGCAGTCACGTATGTGATAGTATCCAAATAAAGCAGCAAGATGGTGCTGGTGGCACACAAGAGCTGAACTTGAGTGTCGGGATCAGGTGACACATCTCATCCAAAGCAGGCGGTACAACCCTTTTAGATAAGTATCTTGAGTGGCCGGCTGAGGTGACTGGGGCATACAGCAGGCTGGTGTCCATCTCATCCCCTTAGGGCTCCTTGCAACTCAACCATACCCAGAGTGGCATAAGACCACTGACCAAAAGTCACTCCCACACTGCACTGGGAGGTCCAGACACTGCACAGCAAGCATTCGCTAATCCCATGTGATGACCTCTGGCATTCTTTGTATAGTAACAAGACAGGCATAAATTCTGAAAAGTAAAGCACTGATTTTCACCAATCGCCAGGCCTGGCCATAAGTGTGAACTCCTGAGAGGATCAGCACAGGTGTGCCCACCTGCAGGTGCAAGGTTGTGATGGCTATTGTTCAAAACTAGTACTCAAGGCCCGTCTCTTATAGCAAGGATTTCAAATTAAAACAAAGGATATAAACAACTATTTTACCCTTAAGTGTTACAAGTTTATGTTTTAAAGTCAATTTTAGAGTCAAGAGTACTTATGTTTAAGTGTGTTTTATAATGCACACTCACCAGTAACTGTAGGCTATAAGCAACAAAATCATACACTGTGTGCCTGTGCATACCCTCCCGTGTGTGTGTGTGTGTGTGTGTGTGTGTGTGTGTGTGTTGGAATCAGCGTGCCTGTTTGTTCTTCTCTCATGCCCTTCCTTTCTCATAGAACCAGCCATGAAAAGCACTTTAACTTTCAGCTTTTAGCATAGTGGTCGGTGTGCCAATCATCTTTATAGTTCATGGGCCTAGGAAATCTAAAGGCACCAACCAATCTGGCCTGGGAGCTTCAGACGTACGGTGTATGTGTAGCACACAGGAGGCCCTGGGCTTGATTGCCAGCATCTCAAAAGGAAAATGAATGAGTCAATAATGTAAGATCAAAGACCACCTCTTGTGAACAGCTCAAGTACATTCTTCCGGGCACATCATGGCCGTCACAGACAGATGACAATTAGCACTAGAGAATGCAATCACATTCCTTAGCAGAACTCTCCAAGTCCTGGACCAGGACCTGGAAATACCCAAAATATGCAGGTCCTTCAGTGACATAATTATAGATTATTTCAAGTTTTACCTGCCAACAGGTGGCAATTCTGCATCTTTGCAATGGCTCTTCCTTCTCTTCACATATCACATTTCAAAGTCATAAATACTGTCTCAGAGGGGAAAGAACTGAGCTGATTGTCTGAGAAATATATTGATATGTCACTATCACAGTAGCGTTACTTTTACTAGGTATTAAATTCTATGTGCTATCATAGAAATGAAACCAACCCTTCCTGAGTCCCAGATATTCAACCCGTGCTATGCTAGGGGCTGGTAACACAAATGTGAACAGAATCAAAACTTTCTACACGCTGAGGAGTTCGTGGTCCAGCATGGAAGGTGAACACAAACACTTATTGATTACCCACAGGATTGAAAGGAAGATGACAGAAAGATGTCCTAAAGGAAATGAGAAAATGACAAAGCTGGATAAACCAGAGGTCTGTGATGACGAAGCCAGGAATGGGTTGGTTCTCTTGGGGGGGTGGGAGGGGAGGGTTCTAACTTGCTTTCTGTTGCCATGATAAACGTTATGCCAAAAGCAGTTCAGAGGGGGAAAGGGTTTATTTGAGCTTACAGGTAGAATGTCAGCTTACTGTAGTCCATCATTGAGGAAAGCCGAGGCAGTAGCTTGGGGACAAGAAATTAGGCAGCAGGAAGCAGACTAAAGCACATGGGGGATTGCTGCTCACTGACTTGCTCCTTTTCACTTGCCTAGCTGTTTTCTTCTCCAGCCCAGATCCACCCGACTAGAGATGCCCATAGCACCATGCTGGGTAAGTGGGATATGTGATGGGTAGAAAAGGATGTCTCAGGGGCAAGGACCTGCAGGGATGGAGCTCAGTACATCCAGGGAACTGTTAAAAACATGAAGTCAGTACAGGTACAGTGTGTTGGAGAGGGAAGCAAGAGGGACCAGGTGGTGAAGGATTTTTATTTATTTATTTTGGATTTTTTTTAATTTTTATTTTTTACATTTATTTTATTTTATTTTATTTTTTGAGGCAGGGTTTCTCTGTAGCTTTGGAGCCTATCCTGGAACTAGCTCTTATAGACTAAGCTGGCCTTGAACTCACAGAGATCTGCCTGCCTCTGCCTCCTGAGTACTGGGATTAAAGGTGTGAGCCACCACCGCCCGGCTAGGATTTTTATTTTTAATCCCAAGAGTAATATGATATTTAAGGGAACAAGTCAAAACAGGTGGTAAACAGTACTTAGACTGTACCATTCAAGCTTCCTCCTATGTGGTCCAAGTACCAACCACATCCCATTCTACAGGTGAGGAAACCTGAGGCTTAGGGCCCAAGACCACAGAGCTAGTGTGAAAAACTAGATAACAGGAGTACCTACTCACCAACATGCACTGCTCACAGAAGGGCAGCAGCTACCTGAGCTCTTTGAGGAAAGACCATTGCCTGTAGCTCAGCTTTGAAGATGCTGTAGCCATGACCAAGGAGATGCTGTGCCCATTCTAGGTGGAACCAAGGTCAGCAGAGTCTCTAAACTTGCAGACCTCTGAGAGGCAGTGCAACATGGCAGGAGGAGTGCTGAACTAGGGTCTGAAGCCTCTGTGGCGCATTCTTTACCGTCCTTTGCTCATATGTGAAAACACAGAACACAAGCCTGACAGAACCCTCTAACTTATCCCCTGTACTCTCAGGTCTTCTCACCCCAATCCCTCCCTGTTCACTGCTTCTTGGAAGTTCAAGTCTCTCTGCTGCTGTGGTCCCTCCTCACTCAGTTTTTCCTCCTGCCTCTTGTGCACCACAAGCCATCCTGGTATCCACAGACACTGTCTTCCTTTCCGTTCCTCCTCAGACATGTCTCAGGAGGCTGCCTTGGGCCTCCTCCTACACTGCTGAGATGAATCTTCAGAGACCATCTGGAGCCCTCCTTGCAAAGGCCAGGGTTATGTTATAAGTGGTGTGGCTTCCTTTTTAGAGGTCTTTTCAGAGACATAGCAGTTCTACTACCTGCTAATCTTTTTTGCTTTTCAGTTCTCCAGGACTCTCCACTGGTCCAGCTTCTGACCCCTCCGCCCTCTGCACTGCTGTCTGCCAGATCCCCACTGGGTTATCTAACAGGCATTCCTTGCAGACTCCTTCAAGCCTGACTCTCCAGTCTGGAGCCCTCCCATCACCATGATCCCAGTTCCAACTGTCTACTTTGCACCTTCCTTCCTCTGACAGCATCCTCACCCACTGACTGCTGAAACTGAGGGCAGGGACCACGCCATCTCATCCAAGTCTCAGGTTCTGTCACAGCCCAGTGTCTGCCCTCTCCTTGTATGAATCAGAATGTGGCTGCCCTCCTTAAGCACCACCTAGGCTCTTTTGTGAACCACGATTCAGACAGATTTTACCTACAGTCCAAGCTCTCTCTAAATGTAACCCTTACCCAGAAGTCCCTTGTTTAAAATGTGTGGGTCCTAACTTTCCTGCAACAGAAAGTCACCACAATATGCTGAGAACATAGGGACAGCAGGGACAGAAGGCCAAGAGGAACCCTTATATAATCCTGGATTGTAGGCAACAGCAAAAGAGCCAGGCAGAAAATGCCTGGCAAGACCCCTCTCCACCCATCTCCCAGGAGACACTTTACTTGGGGACGCCCCAAATAGAAACAAACCTGAAATCCCAACAAAATTCCAACTTGACAAAGGACTCAAAGAACAAAATTCCCGCACTGCTGGGCGAGGCAAAGAAGAAACTCCAGGTTTGCCACCAGAGCTGCTGACCAGGAATGAGTTGGTCCTTTGGCTCTTCCTATGGTGCCACTGAAGTGTGTCCACCATTCTCTTCCACAGAAACTCAACAGCAGTCCCGGCAACACATTCAGACAAACCAAACACACTGCTAATCCTGTTAGCCATTAATGTGAACTGTCCCCATAGGTCCTGGCTTCTCTATCTTCTGCTATTCAAGACCAGACACAGACTTTAAAGGCCCGAGGCGAATCTATTTGCAAAGGGATTGAGAGAGGCATGAAAATACCTTTTAAAGACTGACAGTCCAAGGAAATTTCAATTACAGCTGTGTGTGGTTTCCTTGGAAACCATGCCTATTCATTCGTGTTTATAAGACTATAATGGAGATTTCCTTTCACACAGACACGGGACATGGAAAGAGGCCACAGAACAGTCTGACCAGGAGCTCTTCCTCAAAACTGTTACAAACATTAAAACACACGCACTTTCTAAGTTAAGCAGTTCTTTAGCGTGGCTGACATCACACTTCAGTGGGAGGAGGGTAAATCTTCAACATTTAAATAAAAATACATACTTAATGGGCTTTGAAAGAGTCAGCCCACCTTGGAAAAGGGAAGGCAACACTGCTTGTCAACTGAATTTCTGATTTGCTTATTCTCAGACACATTTTCCAACAGCCAGGGTAGAGGATCCCGAGCATCCCAAGGAGCACATATGTCATAGTGCCCTGTCTCAATAGAGCACGATACAGGTTTACACGTGACAGTTGACAGTAATGAATTTTAGAAGCAAACGGTGACGGTGGGTTTTAATGTCACCTTGCCACAGATTTGAATCACCTAGACAGGGAAATTGTTCTGACCACCTCAACTGATGTGGGCAGGTGCACTCCAAATGTGTGAGGATGGTGAGGATGCACCCCAAATGTGGGCAGCACCCTCTGGTAGTAGTCCTGATAAAAAAGAGCCTTTTGCTCCCTTGGCGCTGCCCTGTTGCTGTGGCTGATTTTGGAACTAGGGTCCATCACTGACTAAGGACTAGTGGCAGGAACCTCTCAGGGCTGTGGCCCCAGATTGAGACTTCTGAGGCACCTGACCTTGTGGACTAAGTGTCAACTGGGTTCTTGACCTCCCTGGTGTGAGAGTCACTGTGGGGCCCCTCCAACTGCTGAGGCACCAGCCTCAACACTGATCATCTACCAGGTTTTCACCTCTCAAGAGTGAGAAAACTTTCTCTCTCTCTCTCTCTCTCTCTCTCTCTCTCTCTCTCTCTCTCTCTCACACACACACACACACACACACACACACACACACCCCTTACTGGTTCTGCTCCAGGAGAACCCTAAGGCACAAACATTTGTTTCAAGGGTAGCATTGGAGCTCAGTCTAAGGGCCTTCTCTGTTATGCCTGGACCCAGGGACCGCCAGGCTCAGGGTAGGTGCTTTGGACAGACTCTCTGAACCGTACTGTTCTTGAGGTCACTTCTCTGATGACATGTAATAGAGAGATGCTATCACTCATGTTCACTTGAGTCAGGTTGCCTGACTCACACTAACACAAATTTCCAACTCAATAGTTGTCCCTCCGACCTATGCACAGCAGTAAGAGAACATTTCCAGAGGAAAAACACTGTCCTTTTTAGGATTACTCCCCCGGCCTCCCCATACACTAAGACATTCCTTCTCTTAAGCATAAAAGTTGGGAGGGGAAACTTGCTATTCTAGTATTGAAAGGAACCGAATGTGTTAATGCAAGGTTTATAGAGGCATTTGTCCCTATTTATAGCTCCCTAATAGCCGAGAAGGCAATTAGCTCCATTCTACCTGTTCACAGCCTAACAGGCTTCCCTAATCACACTGTCATTAGCACTGCTTTGCCTTATTCCTACCAGTGTGAGCTCTGAGAGGGTCCCCCTCCTGGGGGCAGGTGGGAGTCCTCTATTTCACACCACCTAATTACTCTCGACAAGGTGATAATTTCTTATCAGCTAGAGGATAAAAGCCAATAGTTTCTCATAAAATACACGTACTTGAAATAAAATTATGAATTTATAAGACAACTTGAATTAGCTGTGTTTAGAGATTAAAATTTATCTTTAAAAAATAGGTGTTACATGATTCAATTGATGTCCTAGGGTCTTAAATGTTTTTAGCTCTTTATTATTCTATTTTTGGCATGCGTTTGAAACCCAAGTCTCAGAGGACTGCTACTCCAGCGACACTGAAAACATGAGAGCGGCTTAGTAAAGAGGGTTGTGTAAATATTCACGACGACAGGTGTGCCAGGCACCAGGCAGAGCCTGAGAGCACAGGGCCTCTCTTTGCTCTGCAGCTGCATCTGTGGTGGCTCACCTGTTGTTTCCCATTGGGGGTTGAGGGGAGGCAACATGGTCACGGGATTGGCAGAAGAGAAAGCTAGAAGTGTGGTGGTTGGGTTAGGGCAAAACAAGGGAGTCTGTCACTTTCTAAACACACGGCGCAGACTTTTTGCCCTTTAACTTAATAACTCTACAACTCTTGCACAAACCCACTGATTTCACAATTCCACTTGTGAAATAATAGCAAGCTACCAAGGGTTATTTAAGAAAGGAAAGCCTGTGTGTACGCATGTGCAAGGATGGCCATCATACAATGATGTGTACAAATCAGAGGGGACTAGGCACGCATGTACGCATGTGATTATCTCACCCTTAAAAGGACGTATCAGTGTGCTATAACGCAGACTAGACATTCACTGGAAGATGGCTCATGGACTAGGAGAAGGGGCTTGTGTATAACTTTGTGATACCGGAATTTTTATGACTAAATTTCTAATAAAAATCCAGCATGTTTAACCTAAAACAGTATTATATGCAGAAAAGAGCAAGGGCACCATTCTTCCCACGGCCTGTTTTTCTGGCAACTTGAATTTCAGGGGAGTTTTCACCACTCTCTGATATAACCGGCTCACTATTCTGAAGTTGACTGTGCAAACGATATCATTCATATCATTCACTGGTGAGTATCTGCCTTTCTCCTGGGAGTCTGGAAGTTTAGCTCTTGCTAGACCAAGGGTGCCATTCTGTTAAGTAAAGTATGGCTGCGCTTGCTTCTCTGGAGGAACTCTGCACACCCTGTGTGAGTTCACTGGGAGAAGAGTTTTGGAAGCTTGCACCTGCTGTCTCTCAGACGTTCCCCCCACCCCTGCTCTTTGCTGAGTTTGCTTTGGCTTCTTATGCTGCAATAATTGTCACCCTAAGTACAACCATGTCCAACTTCTGCAGGTCTCCCTAGCAAACTGCTGACACCAAGGTCGCCAACAGACTCTCTTCTGTACACTTTCTTCTCGACCTTCACAAGCCTGCCTCACATCACACACCTCTTTCTGCATTTTGCATGTATGCACCAACTGCATTTTTTCACTGGACTAAGATCCCAGAGATTGTCTAGATGCGTCTATATACATAACTATTCAATGAAGCTGGTAAATAAAATTAAATGGCAGAAACTGCTTAGTTAATAATAATACTTGCCTTGCCAGGCAGTTTTTCTTATCAGTAATAGTCACATTTAGGTTATGACATTCCCGAATTCCTCAGAGTAAGACACTCAAAATCAAAACAGTAGCAGAACTAAATTGCATTTGAGTCATCATTTATGTTCTTCCCCCAAAGGAGGAACTTACATAAAGATGGCAGAGGCTTGCATGCCTGAAGGCCACCTCTGAGAATCCCAGGCAACATGGGCTAGGAGCGGCACACAAACCATTCTCTTTAATTGTGACTAGAGGATACTTTACTATACCCCATGCCCATTCTCGTCAAAAATGGAGAACTTCCAGCTAACTACCCTGGACCTGAGAACTAATACATTAATCTGACATCAAACTCCAATACACTATGCACATTTGCACCAAACCAACTGTCTCTGTTTGTTCCCTGATGTGATGACAACAAACCTGGGCTGCTTTGATGCAAACCTCCCTAAATCCCACCTGAGGTCCCTGATGGAAGAGGGTTCACCTGGCTCTCAGCACCTGGGTCACTGCTGCTGGCTGTGCTTCCTCCATTCTATCATTCCTCTCTACCGCATTCACAATTCTAAAGCCTACAGTACGGAGAATTACTCTGTCATTTCTCCAGTGTTATCAGGGCCCTGCGGAGAGTTAGGTGCCATATGGTCTGGGAGAAAGGCTCCTATGTCCTGCAGAGTCGTCCTGGGTCCTACCGAAAGGCTGAGGCTGGCAGCCGTTAGAATACAGGTGTACTGGCCTTTTCTGGCTGCAGGCACTCCCAGGCATGCTTTGCTTTCACGTGATCTCAGCCTCTCCTGGCTGCAGACTCTCGCTGAGTCTCTGTTCCCTCTATATTTCCTTTGCAGATCTTTATCAGCCCATCCAGGGACAGTAAGAGTGTAGCTTTGCTCATCTCTGCATACAAACAGTGGGTTTGGGCTGGTGACTCACAGGCAAGTGCTTAAATGTGTGTAGCGAGAGGTACAGATTGACACCCTATCTGCATTTCTTAGCTATGCTCATGAGAAAGAATCAGATGAATTTTGAAGATAATCAATATTCCAAAGTAGATTTATATGTCCTTGGAAGCTCATATTTTATTACTGTGATGGCTATTCTTGACTGTCAACTCTACTACATCTGGAATTAACAAAAACTTAAGCATCTAGCGCACCTGTGAAGGGTTTTCTTGATTGGATCATTTGACATGGGAAGATCCACCTTAAATCAGGGCCACAGCTTCTGGTGGCAGCCTATATAAAGGACACAGCAGAAGGAAGCTCTTGCTCTTTGCCTGCATGCCCTCAATGGAAAATCTATTCCTTTACTAGTATTTGAGCCTACTTCTTTGGGATTCTGACATATACTGAACACCAGCTGAGACATCCAGTATCATGTACCAAACAACTTTTGGGTTCTTGGACTTTCTCTTGGGAAATAGTCATGTAAGCCATGATAATAAAATATTACAGATATTCATTCCATCAGTCCTGTTTCTCTAGGGAACCCTGACGAATACAATTACATTCAGAGTTTGCCCTTCAGATGGCCCAATAGAAACGAGGCACACAAACACTAGGTTCTGAATAGAAACAGAGTACACAAACAATAGCCTTGGAGGGGTTCAAATCATCTTGTGTATGTGACCAGGGAAGGAAGACAGGCGACTTGAACATCAGCAAACCTTTCACCACAGCTTACTCCTATGCTTCCTCCTGGTTGTCAAACATCTTGTACCTCCCCTGTTCTTCATGTAGGGTGTCTTTCCTAGCTTCCTCTCTTGGAATAGAGAGATGCCTTCTTCCTGCTTTCCCCCTCCACCAGATGTAACCAACAAACCCCACATTGCTACCTTCCTGTATTCCACAGTGGGACTTAACAGCATACCTCATTCCAGATCTGTTGGTTTATATGTTTTTTTTTTCCTTCAGTCTTTAGGCCCAACTAGAATTTGCTATGTAAATCAGGCTGGTCTTTAACTTGCAGTGATCCTCCTGCCTCTTCCTCCGATGTGCTAGAATAACAGGCATACATGACTACACCCAGTTCCCATATTTCTATTTTTATGGTGCTGGGGATTGAACCCAGGGCCCTATGCAAGTATTCTAACACAAGCAAGCAAGCATTCCCCCATGGAGTCACCTTGCCAGCCCCGTTCCCAGTGTTGCTTACCTTGCTGGCTTTCAGGATGTTGATCTGTTCTTCATAGACCGTATCCCTATTTTTCTCCAGAAAGCCATCGGAAAGGTACTCCACCTGAGGCCATGGCAGCGAAAGGGAAACCCGTTAGTGTGTCAGGAGCCCTGGCAGCTTCTTAAGTAATTTCATCTCATCTAGCAACATTTTCTAAAAGAGCTAAGAGTAGATGGAGACCCACAGATGTCCCTGCTTAAAATGCAAATCTGATAGGCTGAGATTTACACAGAGGCAACTGAGTACTCATTTGGCAGAAGAAAATGCTGTTTTAAAAGGGATTTCCCTTAAGAAAAACTTCATTGGGGCTCCATGAACACAGCTTCTCAGCCAGCAGCCTAGATGCATTGAATCAGGATATGCAATTACATGCACATTACCACCTAAGAATTCAGTCAAAATCCATTTAGCAGTTCAGTGTCTATCCCCATCACTGGGATCAGTTCAGCGACTCCAGAAGGAATGCAAATGGTGTAAGTACGTTGTCTTGACCCTCCCTCTTCTCAGGCTCAATGACAGCAGACTCCTAACTGCTCCACTGCTGCCGTCCTCCCAGGAGAACAGCCCTCAATTACTACCTGCTGTGCATGTGACCGAACAGCAACTGTGCTAGCATATGCTCATCTTGAGCCTCATCTTGACAGTCTGGTACACCAGAGTTTGGGCCAGGGCAGGGTGGGGAAGAAAGTCAGAGGAGAATCTACCTACAACCCCAGGCCACCAGAACTCACAAGGACCACTTTCTTAGCCTGGAAACCCTTTATTCCTTCTACTGTGGGCCTAAGGTGTCCTAGGTCAACCAGGAGGGCAGATACCTTGTCTGCGAAGTGGACGACAATGAAGGCTGTGTTGGACATGCGTGGTTTCTGGAAGTGCTGGCTGCTGGAGTGCCGTTCATAGAGCTTCTGGGCCCAGTTCTGGTCAGTTCCTTTGGGGACCTAGAGAAGCACAAAACTGGATACAGTGCCACATGAAGCAGGACAAGGCAGCAGAACAACATGGTGGTGGGTTGGAGCCTGGATTCAGCTCTCAAGCCAGGATACTAACTGACTGTGGTGTGAACAACTCAACGGCAAACTCTTGGGATCCCGCTATGAAAGGTCATTGACCTGTCGTGTGTAAGCCAGCATCTGGAGGAGGGTATCGAGCCTCAAAGAACAAGCTAGCCAGCAGAAAGGGAAGTCCAAGTAGAGGATGAAGACGGACATTGAGGGGCAGAATCCCATCTGTGAAGCTGTCTGAAGATGCTCCTTCTTGCAGTAGCACACCCATTCCCTTCAGCACCAAGCTCCTGCTCACTCAGAAGACCGGCATAACTAGTCTATACTCCTGGCCCTAGCTCATCCATACTACTGTCCTGACTCAGCTTGTTGCCCTCTCTTCAGAAGCTTTTTCTGGCCATTCTTTGGTTTTGTGTCTTTCTTCTTTGGAATCCCTAACAACTGAACTTACAAACACAGGCATACTATTACAGCTCACCATTAGTTTCTGGATACTGTTAGTACATACTATGAATCCATAGGATCAGCCGGCTGTCTTAGATCTTTTCCCACACATCAAAGGACTGAGAGCAGGTTTCTGGTCACACCCTGTGTGATGCTTTACTTGTTCCCTGTCCCCCAAACGTAGATCTAGACTTAGAGGTGTCACCATGAGACAAACCCTCAGGGACAGCTTGTTTCTACATCTCTACAGATGGCTTCCAAAGTAAACAAGCAACTTGCTTCATTGAAGCTTCAACAGACTGCTGACTGTGCTCTGCTCTCAGCTTCCATCAGAGACGCTTCTTTTTGTGGTAGCTCATGGAGTCACAACTGGTGCAAGTGTGGAGAATAAGTAGGACATCTATATCATACACACACACACACACACACACATGCAAACACGGGGGTGGAGCTGGGGGTGTGCACACTCAGGAAACATCCTAGATGTTTGGTGGAGATAATATAAGTTTCAGAACTCTTGGAGGTGTGCCGTGAGTTATTGGCATGACATGGCCACTGCAGTCATGAGCTCACCGAAGTTACCTGCACAAGAATGGTCCCATTAGCATGTTTAGGGGAGGGACTCACAGGGCTCCGCCTCTCATCGTCAGTCTACAGGCAGCTAATGGAGTCATTTTCTTCAGTGGTAAAGCCAGTTAACACCCCGGCCCCCACATACACACTCACACATACAAGCAGCACTGGATGCACTGGGATAAAACAAACAAACACCCAAAACAAAGGCACCGAAGTAGGAGGGACCTGACAGAAGAAGAAGGGTTTTGGAGAGAGAGAGAGAGAGAGAGAGCACGTGGGAATGATAACGGAAAATAATGGGGCGGGAAGGAACACGCACAGTCAGGCACAGTCAGCGTGCCTGCAGTTCAGACATGACGGCAGCGACTTATCCAGTGAGACATCACTTGCTCTGGTGTCCTCCACTCCCACTGACAGGTCCCCACTGTCTCTCCTTCATGACTTTGTGTCGTGCTTTCAGATAAGGTCAGATTGGACCTGACCCTTACACTGGTAATTTAAAGAGGGCTTTGCTCAGTTAATAAGATGTGCTCCAAAAGGAAAATGCTTACAGATGTGGAAACAAACTTCTTAGGTCCTTGGCAAGCAAACTGATTATCCTCCAGATTCAATTTGGTGTAACTAGTTTTGAATCCCCTGTGCCATGTGCCATCGGAAATTCAAAGAAAGAAACCTCTTTCTTGAAGGAGGAGGCTATTAATTGTGTTGGGCAGACAATAAAATACATTTAATTCAGCACTTTCTATATATACTCCTTTATATTTGTCTCCAAGAGTTCTGTTTTAGAACTACCAGGTGTGGGTGAAGGAGGAGTCAGCAGATAGTGGGGCTCTTCAGGACCAGGCAGGCCAGCGCCTGGGAGCAAAAAGGACCTCAAGGGACTGGTCCAACTGGGTCAGACAGAGCTACACAGAGAAGCTCCACTAAGCAAATGCTGCAGTCTGCTAGCAACCAAATCACCTTGCCTTGAAAATGCACTTGGACTTCAATGAGAAAATCCTATGATCTTATATAGTCACTGCTTAGATGGACCTGAACAGTCAGAGGAGACTGATCAAAGTGATGTGTATACATATTTTCTGACTATGATCTACCTCTCCTGTAACTCCCCATTCACTTCCAACTAAGATCAACCAGCAGGGATTCCCAATTAAGAGTCTCATTGCAGCAATAGACAATGTCCACAGTGCTTACTGGCCATAGTTTCAACACATCTTCACTATATCAACTCAGTTATTTCCCTACCGCCCTATGAGCTAGGTATTGTGCTTATACACACCTCAGAGATAAGGAACTTGAGACAAAAGGTTAGATAACTTGTCCAAGACACAGCAGCAGGCTGGGGGTGGAAGCCAGGGAAGGCTGGCTCTGGGATGTGTGTCCTTCACTCCTCTGCTTCCTGGTCTGGCAACAGTGTCTAAGGCAACCATGAATGCAGCCTCAAGTGAAAAAGCACTTATCTCCAAACATATTTTCACACAAATAAAATTTAATCAGCTGTGGGAGAAAGAAAATCTTGTATTTGAACACAGCCTGGATTACAGCTACCGCTAACTAGCTCTAGAATGTATGGGGGACCAAATTCTTTAAGACCAAATCCATACACGGTTGCACGCAGGGTTCCTTACACCCCTCTTGAAGCATCATGAAGAATGCTGGACCAAAGCCTGGTTCCAGCTCCATCCCTCAGACGCCTAAACCCTCTGGCCTGTGGTGCTGGCTTTCACTTATTGGGAGCTCACAACCCATCCAGAAGAGGAGTGGAGACAGCTGAGGTGACTGGTGAGGCAATGGGCCGGTGCTGATGCTTTCACGGCAGGGCAGAGCGGGTGTTTTGATGGAAGGGGGAAGTGTTGGTCTGCAATGCTGAATGCACCGAATGCATTGAGCTGGATGCTTCAAAGGTTCACACTGTGTGTTACATCTCAATAAAGCTCTTAAAAGCACTTTACTCTATGCTATTAAGTAGCTTTTTTTTTTTTTTTTAAAAAAAAAAGGAGGCAGTGTTAGGGAATGAAAACCTTTTTCTAATGTCCTTGAATAAGGATTATTTCACACAAACATTGTCCCTGCTTGGGACGTCACCTAGGGTCAAGCCTGCCCCCCAAAGAACAGCAGACCAGAGGTGACAGCTAAGGGCTCCTTGACCATTTATTTACTCCTGCTTTTGTCCCTGTGTCCCTGGGCCACTGCTACAATGATGGCTTTCTGGGGTGTTTATATGCTGTCTTGTTTCACCTTATGCCTCTTGTGCCCTCACACATGTCCCCCATAAACTCTCAAGTCACCCCGCACCAAAACATCCCCAGGCCCTCTGTCCTAAAGAAGTATCACTGCTACCTCCTCATTTCTGTCTTGAACTGACCCTGCCTCCTGAGTGCTGGGACTAAAGGAGTGTGTGTCACTATGCCCAGCCCTGTAGAATACTTCTATCCCCTCACTACCACAGAACCCAGCTGGACCCAGGACTCTCTGGTCCCACAGTTCTCTAGGGAGGTGGTTGCTTCTTCCGTACCTGACTATACTGCACTGCTAACTGGGCCTTCACTCCGCCACCCTCAGCAAACACCCATGTGATCAGCCACGTGACTGCCAGATCTAGTCATGCCCCATGCCCTACTTCCCCTCACCCAGGGATGTCACTTCACCACGGCCTGCCACATGTGGGGTTTGGAGTGACAGTGACCCAGTGTCCCTGCGACCTGAGAATCCCTTCTGTGACTCCAGACTCTGCTCCCAGTCCTAAGCAGGGTGTTGGCCAGGCAACTCCTCCATTCCTTTCTGGTCCTTGACCTCAGCAAACACACCTGCACCTAAGTTACCTTCCTCCCTATTCATAGACGCTGCTGCCACCCCCACCCTCTACCAGCTGGGGACTCACTGCAGAGGCCTGTTTGTCTCCTTCACAGAAAATCCAGGCTGCCAGGCAGAAAATTAAAAACTACTATGGGGGAGAAGATGTAGCTAGCTCCCTGGAAAAGAACTGGCCTTGCATATGGGTCTGATGTGCAACCCGCAACATATACACTCTCACACTCACACACATACAAATTTTTTAAAAGATTAAAAAGGAATTCCTACTTGAATATTCAGAAATTTCTCTGCACCTATTCACCGTCTGCCCTTGGAAAGAGATATTTTAGGAAGTCACTGGCACTGCCTGGCTTCTTGACAGTCTAAGTCCCCACTAGCTTGGTAAGTGGGAGACTAGGGCTTTCAGCAAACCTTCCCTTATCAGGATCAGGAGGCCTCGCGTGGAAATAGCGGCCACACGGCCCAGAATCTGTCTGAAGCATCCCTATCCCTGCAGTGGCTCAGCTAAGTCTCCACTACCCCAGCTTATGTCCCTCTCTGCCTGCTGTGGGACTCAGACTTCAAACACAGGCTCTGCCCCCTGCCTTGCCCTGGGCCCTGTCTCCCACTGCCCCTTCTGCCCCCACTGCTCCCACTGCCCCCTGCCCTATCCCCGCTGCCCCGCTGTCCCCGCTGTCCGTGCTGCCCCCACTGCCTCCACTGCCAACACTGTCCTCTTGCTTCTGAAGCCTTTGCTCTAAAAATGTGGCATTGGGTCCATGCACATCATATTCTATGTCTCAGTTTGTGGCAACTATTGAAACAGTTTTGCTTTTATACAACTTCTCATAAGTAGATTCCAGGAGGAATGCCCCAGGACATGTGTACTCCAAGTGGAACAGAGCAGGAGGACCTAGGAGGGCTTCTGGTCTGGGCAGGAGCTCTCGGAGTTCTTTTGTCAACTGCTGACATGGTTGGCTTCTGTCTGTGTTCTCCATGACCATTACCTGCTGTACGCTGTCCTGAAGCCACCGATTCCCTGCCTAGCATTGCTCTGGTGTTCCCTCAGCGGCTTGTGTCCTACTCTTGGGACCAGTGCTGGACATCCTGTTTCCTTGGATGATGGTAACCTCTACGATCTTCAGACCACACAGCCAAAGAAACCCACAGGCAGCTTTGTTTTGCTGGTGCAGGGAAGTGCAACCCATTGTGAACCATCAGTCCCAGGACACACTGTCCTAAAGCACCGAGGTATTTTTGTGAGTTAATGGACTATAAAAGGCCGTGCTTCCTGGTCTGCAACGCACTAAATCTTCACACAGGGTCAGACAGACCTGTGTAGACCAGGACATCCGCTATGGTCCCTCAGGAGGGCATGACTCTCCCCTTCCCCAACCCAAGGGGAGTGAAGAGCTACCGTCTGACCTAGAGCCAGGGCAGAGGGGCTACCCAGGCCCAGCTATCCAGAGACCTGAGCTGGACTCAGAACCTGAAGCTGCCTTTGGTTTAGGAGCTTGCAGCTGCGGGAGATGGATGCTGATAGGAATCAAGGGCCCAGGGGAAGGAAGCACGGTTCCAGTTGAGCTGATTTAGGAAATTTAGAAGGGAGCTCCCAGCGGGAGGCAAATAGAAGGGCCTGGTCTACCACTTTGGCCAGAAGCACTCAATCCAAAGACAGCTCTTTCATTCTCTTTGACTGCAACTTTGCAGGCTGGGCAAGCCTAGACAAGCCATGGACACGTGGGATCACCTGTCGCAGGCACCGACTTTGAAGCTAAAGCCCATGTCTGCACAGCAATGCGGAAAACACTAGAAGAGCCAGGTGTGGTGGTGTGTGCTTGTCATATAAGCACTGGGGAGGATGAGGGAGGAAGGTCATCAGGAGGCTGGAGGTCAGTCCAGCTACAGAGGGTTCTAGGCCATTCTGGGCTACAGAGTGAGATTCTGTCCCTCAATTCCTCACTGTCACCCCCAAAATTGATATGAATGTGCCAGCTACAGGATTTGGTATGTTTTCTACTTTTTTAGAAGGGTGGGGAGAGTTGTTGAGACAGGATCTCAGTAGTTAGCACAAGTTAGCCTTGAACTCACTTTTAAATCTAGGCTAGCGGGGCGATATTGGCGCACGCCTTTAATCCCAGCACTCGGGAGGCAGAGGCAGGCGGATCTCTGTGAGTTCGAGACCAGCCTGGTCTACAGAGCTAGTTCCAGGACAGGCTCCAAAGCCACAGAGAAACCCTGTCTCGAAAAACCTAAATAAATAAATAAACAAAACAAAACAAAAACAAAAAACAAAAAATAAATCTTGGCTAGTCTTAGACTAGTGATGTGGGATTCCCCTCTGTATGCTGTGAATACCACTGGTTAATAAAGGACTGCTTTGGATCTATAGCAGGGCAGAACAGAACTAGGTGGGAAAGCTAGGCTGTAGGCTGGGAGAAAGGAGGCAGAGTCAGAGAGAGAAGCCATGTAGCCCCACCAGAGACAGATGCTAGAACTTTAGCTGGTAAGCCACAGCCACATGGTGATGCATAGATTAATGGAGATGGGATAAATTAATATGTAAGAGTTAGTCAATTAGAAGCTAGACCTAATGGGCCAAACAGTGCTTTAAATAATATATTGTCTGTGTGATTATTTCGGTAGTGAGCAGCTGGGAACCAACAAGAGGCCTTATTACAATACGCTAGAGTGATCCTCTTTTACCTCAATTTCCCGAGTGCTGGGACTATGGCTGTGCACTGTAGCAATGTTTCAGGAAACCATGCTAGAAAGGACACTTCCTTCCTTCCCCAAGCACCCAGCCACACTCAGTGCTTTTCCAGAACATTATTGGAGAACAAAAGTCAAAGCAATTGGTCCTTCTCTTTCTAGACTAAGCCATATGGCTTCCATACCTTCTGACACAGGCTTCTATCACCAAAGGGAGGAATTGCTATACACTCAGCTCCCTTCCCGGCCAGCATCAAGTTCAGTCTGCATCAGTTCATAGTGCAGGAAACCAAGGAAGCTGAATAACTGATTAAAATCAGATCTCTTCACCTTACATTCCTCCCTGTTAGGTGCATTTCTGCTGTTCTCTTTTATGTCATGAGAAGTTTATAAAATTTGGAGGTGGGGTTAGGAATGTGACTTTCACTGTCCCATGGATTCCCATCACTCACAGCCATCTAATACTATAAAGACCACCCCAGGAACACCTATCTAGATGCTGGCTGCTTCTATGGGCATCTAGGACCTATGAGATATCAAATCCATACCACCAACATAGCACCTGCTTTCTGCCAAGAAAAGCATACATTTACTAGGATAATAATATCTGCCAGTTATATTCAACAAGTTATCTTTTAGCAGCCATGATGGGTACCACTGCTTCTTCCCGACAATCAGATTCAACCCCAGCCACAAGATTTCATTTGCTCCCTTGCATCACACAGGAGGGCTCTGCCCGACACTAGACCTCACTGACAACAGAAGTATTACCTTACACTCTTCGTCCAACAGGTCTAGGATACCCAGCTTTGCTTCTATGAGGTCGATACAAGGTTGGTTATCATAAAAGTCAATCAGGGTCCACGGGATCTGCTCCTTCATGTATTCTTCTTGCTCCAGCTTGAACACATGCTAAGACAAGAAACAAAAGGCCACGGTGAGTGCACTACAAATAGACGGACACACATGGCAGTTATATTCCCAAGCTCTTATAAAGTTCTCTGTCTTGAAGGATGGCCGACAGCTGCCAGAAAAGGTATGGATGCAAACTCACAGCCATGAGTGGAAAGGATAGAGCTCAGTTTGGTAATTTCCCATTCCTATGCTACCCTTGTCTTAGAATATTATAATATACATGCATTGCTGGACTCTAGCCAATTCAAGGAGTCCTGCGTCTGGCTTTCAGTACCTTAAATGCCCAAAAGCTCATGCTCAGAGAGTAGTGGGTCAATCAAGGGAGAGCATTTACCCTCTATACCCAGCTGCCTGAGTCCCATTTCCTACCCCAGCAATGGAGAGCCAATTCCAAAATAGGAGCATCACCAAAAAAAGGGGGGGCAGTCAGGGCAGAACCAACCACATCATTCTCAGAAGGGAAGTGACCTGGGTGTTATGCCAGGGAGACAGTGAGTCCCCTGCCCTGGCAACCTAGGTCATACATTGTGCCTACCGAATTGAATTGTTGCTGGAGCTTCTCATTGGCATAGTTTATACAAAACTGCTCGAAGCTGTTAATCTCGAAAGTCTCAAACCTGTGGAAGGAAAGAGGTGAAGCTGCAGGTAAGATACGTCATCCATGGAAGCAGTCTGTGGGACTTCCTCCTCATGCCACCCCTGAACTGCCACCTTCTTCCCCGTGCACACAGACTTCTGTTGTGGATTAGAGACAGAGGCATTAGCACCTTCATTTATAACTGATAAAGAACTTGTCAGTGGGGAATTAAAGAGAGGACAGACAGACAGTGAGAAGCTCGACCATGATTCTCTTGCATAGTGGCAGGTCTTTTCTTGGTGATCTTTATAAAAGAAAACCACACACACATTTGACTCCTGTTTTTATCATCTAACTTTCCAAACACATCACCACACTAGTCTTCAAAGGTACCAGTTTCAGGTCTGTATGGCTGAGACCTGGGAATTGCAGAGGTGCCTGGATTGGGGCATACAGGGGACATGTCTGATGTCACTTCTCAAACCTAGTACACATTCCTAAATTTACAAAAGCACCTAGGAGCTGGCACACAGATGTATCAACTCTCTAATCTTCCATTCCTTTTCCATTGCATGCTGCTACCAGTGTTGTGACAATTTCACAAACATCTTTAAGTTTATGATTCTCTCCTAATGATATTATCCTAGGAGAATTACCATGTCAAAAGTACTCTGTGTGTGTTGTATTATATGTGATGTTATGTGCAGGTGTTTATGTAGGTACATACATCTGTACATACATGAAGAGGCCAGAGGAGGCATTTTGTTCTAATACTCTCTACCTTATTCCCTTAAGAATTCTCTCTCTGAACCTGGAGCTCAGGTTGGTGGCCAGCAAGCCCCAGCAATCCTCCTATTTCCACCCCTACAATGTCAGGGTTGTAGTTTCTCATACAGCCATGCCCTGCTTTTTATATAAGTCCTGGGGATTTGAACTCAGGTCCTCCTGCGTGCACAGCAAACATTCTTACCCACTGATCCATCTCCCTGGTCTCCACAGCACTGCTCTGTGAAAGGGAGAAGCAAGCACACCCCCAGAAATGAATAAGTCATTTGTTATTTCTTTGTCCTCACCCTTGCCACAAATGAGTGTCATTCTAAGGCTAGTCAAGAGTGTTACACTTTTTTTTCCTACATAATCTTTACTGAGTTCAAATTTAACAATGTTTCAATGTTTTGATGCATTTTTACAAATGTCATGTACAATGTATTGCAGACAGAAACACAGATAAGTAACATTTTGCAGACAGAGAAATGTTTTTAACACCTCAAACTTCCTGTGTTCTATTAGGTCATTTCACTCCTTCCCCACACCTCACTATGAGTATTACCACAGTCTACTGGTTAAAAAAAAAAATTGGTATGATTTAAAGACCACTCCACAAGATGGAGCTCAGGTCTTATACCATTAACTGGGCTCCAAACTAGTGACTGCCTTGGTCATAAGACCTAGGAAAAAAACCAATATTAGCAATTCTGCTAAACAGACATAGTAATACACTGCCCCTCCTCATAAGAGCTTACGTTTATACCCATGGATTAGCAAATCTCTCAGCCCTTTGCAGTATGTGGCAATTAATAGCGACCCACATCTGACCAACCTGCGGAAAGCAAGAGTCCCTGGAATGGCAGCTCTGACTGGGACAGCTACATCACACCCTCTAGCCCCAAGACTCGGATCCATCAGAGGAGAGACTATGGACAGACTGTAGGAGACAGCAGTAATGGGCAGTATTTGGCAGCCACGACAGTACCACTGCACAAATGAACTTACAGCAGCTGTGAGACCCTGCATAAGATCCGTAGAGCAGTGGTTCTCAGTCTTCCCAATGCTGTGACCCCTAAACACAGCTCCTCATGTTGTGGTGCTCCCAACCATAAAGTTATTTCACTGCTACTTCATAACTGTAACTTTGCTACTCTTATGAACTGTAGTGTAAATATCTGTGTTTTCTGATGGCCTTAGGTGACCCCTGTGAAAGGGTGATTTGACCCCCCAAAAGGGTGAAGGCCCACAGGTTGAGAACTACTGCTGTACACGCTCAAGCTAGCACAGATGGGGCGGGGGCTCATTCCACCCCTAGTCAGGGAGTTATTGGCAGCTGATGACAGAAAGTCAGGTTCTTTTTTCAGGCATGTGAGCTGAGAGGCTACCCAAGCCCTGCACCCATGAGAACACAGATGGATTCAGTGGGTCGGGGGAGGCATATGAAGTTAAAAAGGAAAAGTGGAGGCGGGATGGGGGAGGAACTGAAGGGGAGCCAAAAGGGGGTAGAGATTGATAATGATCAAAATGCATTATATTCATGAATGAAATTCTCAAACAACATTTTTTTTAAAAAAAAAAAACATTCTGGTTATTTGGTGTAAAAATGTCTTTGAATGGGCTGGAGAGATGGCTCAGAGGTTAAGAGCATTGCCTGCTCTTCCAAAGGTCCTGAGTTCAATTCCCGGCAACCACATGGTGGCTCACAACCATCTGTAGTGAGGTCTGGTGCCCTCCTCTGGCCTGCAGACATAGACACAGGCAGAATATTGTATACATAACAAATAAATAAACATTTAAAAAAATGTCTTTGAATTTCTTTGAGAATCAACATTTCTCCTCTTAATCATTTATACTTTGTGAACTGCCTGGGGAGCTCTGTAACTTTGTTAGCTTTTAGTCCCCAAAACAAACTTATATGATATGTTCATACTTTAGAATATCAATACTTTATTGTTCAACTCACACATTTACAATATGGTTGAGGGATGGGGTCAGGGAGGGATATCTACAGAGAGGATGGCAGAGGAGGAAGAGAAGAGGAGAGATTTGGTGCAGCTGAGGAGAGAGGAGGTGACAGGAGGGGAGGTCCTTGGCATAGCAGAGAGAGGAGGGGCCCTGCCTACAGTGCTTGTTAAACTATACTACTTAACGTTTGGATTTTCCCAGGGTCACTAGGGGATTTTGGAAGATTCTAATTAAGAAACGACTATCAGATGTGACCCTTAGATAGGAGAGAAATGAGGCTAAGCAAGGGAGGAAAACAAGCAAGACCCCAATTAAGGCCTGATGTCTGTTGGTGGCCATAACAGAGAAGTTTGTAAACACTAAGGAAGGCTGGGACAAGAGGACTGCAAGTGACCTATAGGATGTTCAGGGGTCCTGCCGTTGGAGAGGCACTGGAGGGGTGTTAGGGGAGGTGTGAATATTAGTCAGCCACAGTGAGATGTATGGGACAATGTTACACAATTTAAAAAGCAAGACTCAAACAACCGGACAGAAGTGGAATCTCTCACCATGCGGTGAGCACTGTGAGCATCGGCAGCTTTGCCTCAGACCAGTGGGGCATCTGCACACTGAAGAGCTGCACTGGGTCCAGTGGTAAGGGGAGAGAATTAGAGGGAGGTGAAAATTGTATTTCACACATCCGGCTGCAAGACGGCAGTGGCCCTGCTCACCAGCACTGTCTGAGTTAGGGTCTCTATGGCTGCGATGAAACACCATAGCCAGAAGCAAGTTGGGGAGGAAAGGGTTTATTTGTTTACACGTCCACATTATTGTTTACCATTGAAGGAACTATGGGCAGGAACTCAAACAGAACAGGAACCTGGAGCTGATACAGAGGCCATGATGAAGTGCTGCTTAATGGCTTGTTTCCCATGACTTGCTTCCTGCTTTCTTATAGAACCCAGGGATGGCCGGGTCCTCCCCCATTAATCACTAATTAAGAAAATACCCTACAGGCTTGCCTACAGCCGGATCTTACAGAGGCATTTTCTTAATTGAGGTTCCATCCTCTCAGGTGGTTCTAGTCTGTGTCAAGTTGACATAAAAGCAGTCAGCACAAGTATCTCCTGGGCACTGAGGTCAAGGGCTTGGTGGCTTTTCTTTCAGGGCTCACAACTACCAGGAGTGAGGTCTCTTATTAATTCTACTCTACAGCTGAGGAAGTTCATGCATGAGGAAATGAAACTACCCAAGGTCAGAGTAACTCAGAGAATCTTCTGGTCAAAATCCTAACTCAGAGAGGGGCCAAAGTTTAATTTAGAAGGAAGAGATCGCCTGGAAGGGCTGTGTTTTTGCAAGGAGGAGTGTCTGAGGTCTGGGGAGTGGGTGAGGAAGTGGTACTACCAACAGGGAGGGCTGGAGTTACAAGCCTATCTGCCTTCATCACCCGCAAGCTCCACTCTTTCGGACTCTTAAATATGGACAACTGAATTTTCTGTCATTCCTTAAACCCTGCTTTCAGGAAGAGGTTCCAGTTCTGTCCCTGGTGAGATAGCTCTTTGTGTAGAGGGACTACCAAAAGTAGATTCATCAGATGCCTTAACAGGCCCAGAGCAGTGTGCAGAAACCCTCGGGCTTCCCCCATCCCCACCTCCCCACCAAGGTCTAAGACATGGAAAAGGGGGAAATCACTTTCACATCAAAGGAATCAACTGATTGGAGTCAGCCACATTAAAGTACAGCCTTTGGCCATGCCCACATGGGAAAAATGACTTCAAGTTAATAAAACAAGATCAAAGACTCAAACACTATGATGAGTCACTGACCCATCACAATGCAGCCCGGGCAACAGTTATTACCCACTGGAATGGCCCCTCCTGGTCCAGATAGCACTTCTGTAGACCAAGTAATATCACTTAGAACCTCAATCATCCCCCTTTCCACCCACAGTGGTAGCTGATGACTGTCCAACCTAGAGGAAATTTAATTAACATAGCCTACAAGGAAGATTAAAGAGTGAACCCAGCAAATGGCCAGATAATGGCCTCTGGATGTGCTGGCAGGGCCAACCCTGAGCTCTACAAATAGAGGATTTAAGTATCTTCCACTTGTCATTTTTTAAAAGAGGGTTTACACTGGTAGCGCTCCACAAAGAACATTCTCATTAATTTGAGATGGCTGAAATTAGCTCATAATTTCCCTGTTTCTAAGATATTATCTGGTAACAATTCCTCTGCCATCTAGTGTAATTGCTGTAAGGCTGAAGATGAATGAGAGGCTGGGCAGACTTGGAATATGACTAAGACTCTCAGTCTCAGAAACACATGGTCAGAGAGACAGGAGAATGTTTCCTTTCCAGCAGGATTATATTTGTAGTCATTCTGTCCATCAAAAAAAAATGACTCAAAAGTAAATGCATTTAGTCTATAGCATTAAAATGCCACAAGGAAATTTACATACAGGAGGGAAATGATCTGTGCGGAGAAGAGTTAGGCCGGAAGTCTCAGCGGGGAGGAAGGAGAACACACAGAGAGGGGCTGAGACACAGCACTGGTCCTTCTGGTGGTGCAAGGACCACAGCACTGTTTCCTTCTGTGTTAAGGATGCGGCTTGAGCAATGTACAGTTTCCTTCTCATTGGGCCCAATCTCAGGGAGGCCTCTAAAAACACAGCAAAAGTCAGCGCAGGATGAAACCACAGAGAAGGACATGCCTTGCCTCTGGGTTAATTATCTACCTCCATGAACCTCCTGCCCCACAGAATGGAGACCCAGCAGAGTGGTGCATACGGCTTGGAGGCTGGGCGACAGCATCTCCTCTGGAGTGTGGGTTGGAGGAACCAGGGCCTTGGGCTTCCACCTTTGGCAGAATGTAGAGGTGGGTATGGGCTTCACAGGGGAGGGCTGAACAGCTCACAGGAAGCCTACCTTGGGGAAATTTGTTCTAGATGAACCTTCAAAAACAGTCATCATGTATGGGTGCCAGGAATCTGAGCCAAATGTCTTTTTCAGGTCCTTTCCTACCCTAAAGCCATGAACTCTCCCAGGGGCACCCTAGAGTCTGACAGAGAAACGGATACACTCCTCCGTCTACCAACCATCCTCAGTCTGTTCATCAAATGGCAGGGCTTCCAACTGTTCCTGTGCTTCTGTGTGTCCTGTCTACAGCTTGTCCTTCTGCAAGACCCCAGTCTAAGGCACTGTTGGACGGAGAGCAGCCCCTGCCGGTGTCTTAATCCCTGGGTCATTTTCATGCCTTCTTTCCATGGGGATAAGAAAATGCCCACTGTCGGGTACTAAACCTCTCCAAACCCATTAGCCAAACTTCTAAGAACCACAATTAAGAGCAAGCAATGATTCCTTTTCCCCAGTTGACGACCAGAAATCTGTTCACAAGGCATTGGAGTAGATGGGAACCTTTTGGGGGTGTGGTAGTTTGAAAGAAAATGACCTCCAAAGGTTGTGGCACTATTGGGAGGTGTGGCTTTGTTGGAGGAATTGTGTCACTGTGGGGGTGGACTTTGAGGTTTCATACACGCTTAAGATACAGCCCATTGTCTCAGACCACTTCCTGTTGTCTGCGAGATGTAGGACTCTCAGCTACTTCTCCAGCACCATGTCTGCCTGTGTGCCTCCATGTCACACCATGTTCCACCATGATGATAATGGCCTGAACCTCTGAGCTGTGAGTGAGCCAGCCCAATGAAATGTTTTCCTTTATAAGGGTTGTTGAGGTCATGGTGTCTCTTCACAGCCATAGAAACCCTAAGACATGGGGAGTATTAACTTCATCTGCCCTAGGCTTTTAGAGATGAGGATACAGTATCATGGAGGCTGAAAATAGACAGAGGAAAAAATTGGGGCTTCATTTGAGCAATCAGTTTATGGGGGGGCATCTTCTAAAGGACTAACAGGTATGCCCAACCTATGGGTCACATGTAACCAAAGATAGCTGTAAATACAGCCCCTAATACAGAATCATAAACTTTCTTAAAACAGTGATTTGTGACTTTCATGTATGCATTCGCAAGTATGCAGGTATGGGCACACATGTATGGGGTGGGCACACACACATGCATGTGCCTGTGGACGACAGAGGTTAGTGTATGTGGTCTTTCTCAATCACTTTTCCACCTTTTTTTGAGATAGTCTCTGTCACTGAACCTGGAGCTCACTAATTCTGCTAGCCTGTGTGGTCAGAAAGCCCCAGGATCCTCCCCTCTCTGACTGCACAGTTCTACAGTATAAACCTGGAGGATGATAGCATTGCTTTGCAATGTCAAAGGGCTGGACACCCCTACATGAGTCCAGGAGATTGCACAGGCTTTGGAGTTACCCTAGGATGTAAAGTTCTCTTCAGATGTCAGGATAGGACAGATCAACATAACAGCATCACACGCTCTGTGAGGTCTAACATTGAGGTTAGCTAGCTAGCTATGGTTACTCTAAAGTTAACAATGTCCTGTGACCTTCCAGGCCACCAAGAACTGGGATACTTTCGATAGGCCAGTGGGTAAATTCAGTCACAGAGTTTGTTCCCCTTCAGCACCTGCAGGTTCAGGAGAGGCTGGGCAGGCTTCTCTGAGTAACTACTATACTAGGCCTGTGCAGTCACCTGCTCTGGAGAGGGAAACCTAAGGCAAAACAAACCAATGACACAAAGAAGATTTCCTTTCCCCAGCAAATGAAGGCAATGATAAATCTAAGAAATTTGCTTACAAATACAGGGCGGTGCATCTACAGAGTAGAAATGGCGCACGTGAAACCCCCCTCCACTAAGGGGTTAATGTTAGAATATGCACTACATTCCTGAAACCCAAAAGCAAATATTAAAATACCCTGGACTGCATAGCAAAGCACAATGAACCCTGACATTCATACTAATTTCTGGATTGTGGATACATGTGATGAGATGCTTCAGCTTGCTGCCTTGACTTCTACCGTGATAGGCTTGACTTTGAACTGTGAAGACAAATCCTCTCTTTTGAGGGTTTTGTTAGAGTATTTTGTCATAGCAACAGAGAAAAAAAATCAAAATAAATAGTAACGCCCATATCCTTCTTCCCTTAGTTCAATCCCCCTACTTCTTACTCCGGCTTCTCTTGCAGTGCTCCTCGGAGTGACTCGGTCACCTACTGCATCCTGCACTGTCCTCTGCCCAAACGGACTGGCTGGAACCAAAGCTTGGCAATTGAAAGCTAAAGTCAAAGACAAAAAAAATAGTGTGGATTTCCCCCAAATTGAGCCATTTATTTCTTGACGCCTCAAGGATGAATAACAGATTACCCTTGTAACCAATAAAGTCAACAGAGGCAAACACCACCGGCTAATCCGCGTGTAAGGAAATGCCAGCCAAAAGCTGCCAGGCTGCCCTCTATCAATGTCCAAGCCTGCCTGGCAGGAAACATCCCACAGGGAGTTTCATAGGTCCTTAGTTAGAACAGCTTGGCTTGGCATAACTGTTCTGGGCATTGCTTATCTTGCACTATTCTGGAGAACATAAAAAGGAGCTAAAGAAAGCAAAGGCATTCTGATACCCAGACAGGCACTGGGTGTCTGGAGCTTCTGCTCAGAAGGCCTGCAGAGAGCCCAGTGGGTAGCAGCCTTCTAGAGGCAGCCACAACCTTTTCTACTTCATAAGCTACCTGCCAGTCAGCACATGTGGGGTTCAGATGTGCAGCGTGGAGCTGGTTCCTATGGTGCTTGCTTGCGTCGTGAGTGTTTATTTCAGGGCGAGCTCTGATCTGTGGAAACACTTACATTTATACATAAACATGAAGCAGCTCATCTGTAGTTCAGAACTCCGGCCAGCTCTAACTCCACACTGAGATTTAGGGCTGACCTTTAGGGCCGTGTTTGGAAGGAAGACCAGGAGACAGTGAGTTATAACATCTGGTCCATTTCCCGCAATCTACCTGTGTTACTGTGACAAAATACTCCACCCAAAGCAACTTAGGAAGGAAGGCCTTTTTGGATCATAGTTGGAGGTTACAGCCCATGGTTTGAAGGAAGTCATAACATCTGGAACATGGGGCAGGTGGTCACATTGTCTCTTAGGATGAAGCACAGGGCAATAAATGACTGTGCTCAACTCATTTTCTCCTTCTAAAAACAGTCCAGGATTCTAGCCTAGGGAATGACACCACCCATAGTGAAGGTCTTCTCACCTGAAATTTGATGGCCCAGAAATACTCAAGGCAGAGGAAAAATAAGAGAATCAGTTATTGACAGCCAGGCGGTAAATTCTGTAAGAATGTGGTGTTCTCGCGATGCAACAGGAAGACTTGGCAGGAGGTGCCCTGCTGACCACAGGGAGAGCGGCCTGCCCTGAGGAACCTCTGAGAGGATGCACCTCCCACTTTCCTTTGTTCTTCAATTATATAACTTCTTTTCTGTTTGAATTTTTAATATTTATTTGTTTAAATTTGTGTATATGAGTGTTTTGCCTGAATGCATGCCTGGTATCCACAGAAGTCAGCAGGTGGCACTGGATTTAATTAAGGCTTTGGACCCACCTCAGACCATAGTTATAGATATGTAAACTACCATACAGGTTCTGGGAACTGAACCCAGGCCTTCTGCAAGAGCAACATGTGCTCTTAGTTACTGAACCATCTCTCCAGCTCCAACACCTTGGGCGTTTTCTACCATCGTACCTCTGTTCCCAATGGTGACCCTTCTACTTCCCACTTCATCCAGTTCACAGCTCACCTCTGCCAGAAAACTCTCCCTGGCTTCTCTGGTTTTAATCTTACACACCCGTTAGAGTATCTAAACCCTCAGGTGGACTCTTCTACAGTCTCGACAGCTTCTTGCATAATGTACCTCTGCACAACACTTAACTCTTCAGCATGTTCCTGAGGTCTTTGTAATTCCCAGAATAAAATTTAAGTCTTAAATTTAAACTCCGTGTAATATGGTCCGAGCTACTGCATCAGCGGGAAGTGGGGGAGCAGGTCTGATTTGCACAGGAAGCGGCCCCTTTGAAGGGGATTCTCCTTTGTACCACCCTCAGTTCCAACCTACCATGCTGAGCTTCACTAGAGAGCCGCTGCTCCTGCAATACTGCAACCTAGGGGTCTGGGTTGCTATTTTAAGACAGAAGCCTTCCTTCTAGGAGAATTGAGTCTATTCTTAGCTTAAAGAGGTCAAGGCAGTTGAGTGAGAAAAGAAGAGCAAGGGGGATACACCCTGTCCACATAATGTCACGAGTCTAGATGGGTCTGAAATAACCCCAGGACAACTGGCGCACAACCTCACTGGAAGCCATCAAAACAGACAGAAAGGGGTTGTGATCTGTAATCATTCAGCTCTTGGTGGCAGCCTGGCTAGAGAAAGCCCATTTCTTGATGTCTTGTCAGGTATACTTCCCTCCAAGCTATGTGACCTCACCCTGCGGAGATTAGTCATAAATAAAAGCCTGTCAGTTTCACCGAGATTCCAAAAGGAAGATCATCCTCACAAATGCTAGTATAGAGCACTAGTCTATGCAGAATCGGGCAAAATTCATATTAAAACCATCACCTCCATTGAGGACAGTGAGATCAAGTGGCAGATAGAAATGGGATCTAGCAAATACAAAAACTGAGAGAGGCTTCTAGAATGAGGATGGACAAGCCCTTTCTCTCTCAGGGTCTGATTCCTACCAGTAAAAAATGGATCTGACCCTGGCAGTATACAGTTGTAATCCCTGTACCTGGGAAGTTGAGGCAGAACGATTCCAAGTTTGAAGCCACTCTAGGCCACATAGCAAAACTCTTTCTTAAGAAAAATCATACTATAGAGTTCATGATGGGGGCAAGGCTATCAGTGTTCTGACAGGGCACATCCTCCCTTGGGAGCTGCCACCTGTAAGACACTTGGTGTCTCTGGTTTGGGGTCAACAGTAACTCTAGTTATAACACCTGCACCTCTTTAATTCTCCTGGCTAGGAGGCCATCGAGGTCTTCGCTGGCTCCTAAATGCCAGCAGGAACACACTGATGAGCAGCAGCAGAGTGGAACCTGGGAGTGCAGGCCTACCCGTAGATATCCAGGACCCCGATGAAGGAGTGCTGCTTAAGGGAGGAGTGCAGGGCCTTGTTGATGTGCTCCACAATCCAGGAGAACAGCTGGGCATAGATGTGCTTGGCCAGAGCATCGCGCGCGTTGACCACCTGCTGCAGGCTCATGGTCTTGACGTAGGTCTCCGAGGTGGTGACCAGCTTGCGATGGCACAGCCAGTGCTCCATCTGACTGTGTTCCACTCCTAGCAGGCGGCAGAAGTTGCTCAAGTGTTCATCCTGCGGCTGAGGAAAGGAAGACATGATCAGGACGGGGAGGGGAAACAGGCTCCTTTGCACATTTTCCCTCCTGCCCAGGGGCCAAGTGCATGGCAGGGCACCCATGGAACCCCTTCTCTACCCTAGCAGTTAGTCCCCGACACCCTACATCAGGTAAGTATAGAGACCCGGGTAGCATTGCTTAAACTGATCATCACACCTGCCCCTGGCCAAATTACAAAGACTTAATAAATAGCAAAGCACTGTGCACTGTTCCTGGCCCTTCCTCAACTGCCAGGTAACGGTCAGGTACTGGTAGGAGGGACAGCATGGATGAAGGGAGCAGCCTGTGAAGTGACAGCTTCGGAATGCTGAGGTGGTTCAGAGCCGGGAGCCAGAAAGTAGCAGATGCAAGCTGAGCACACAGTACGCATCTGTAGAGGGCACATGCAACACTCACAGCACTCCAGGAAACCAGTTTTCAGTCCCCACTCAAAACCACCTCCTGTCCTCAGGCTTCAGTGCCCCTTCTGTAACAGGAACCAGACTGGTGACTGTCCTACAGGTTGGGAAGCACCCTGGTGTTTTACACGCCAGCCCTCTGAATCCTACGTGACTTCAGTGGGTGTGTTCAGATGCACTGGTAAGAAACAAGCCCAAACCTAGAGGACAGCGTTTCTCGGCAGTGATGGAATGCAAACAGGTTCCATTCACACAGTGTTCCTACAAGCTTCCCAGAGGCCTTGAGGACCGCCTTTGACCTGACCTGTGCTTACCAGTCACACCGCCCCCACCTTTTAAACTAGGAGAACATCCAAGTCTTCCACAGGGCTGTGAATCATTTCATTAAACCACCTAAGTCTCTTGGGAAATCCCTGTTGCCCATTCAGGGAACCCTGTAGAAAAGCTACCATCCTTGGTGGTTATTCAGACCCTCATCTTGTGGTGCTTGGCAAAGTGGCTAAGCCAGTTTATGGAACCTTTTAAATTCATAACATGAATTTAAATACTTCCTGATGTCATTGGATTGCTTATGACTCTCAATTCCTGATGAGGCCAACTGTAGGATTTAAATGAGGGCTTGTTTAATAAAAAATTAACATAGACAATGCTATCATCTCCCCCTTAACATTGTATCCTCAGGCCATTTACCCCCATCGGTATCTAGCCATCTAGCAAAAAGGAGACATTACTATAAAATAGTATGTTAGAAATGAAAGCTCCTCCCCAAACTCAAAACCAGCGTGTTCCCCAACCTTAGGTGAGAATGCACCCTGAAGAGCACACTAACCCAGTGTCACACCAGGTTAAACACAGCTGAGCTCAGAAGCACCAGAAGACAGTTAGGGTAAGACCACTCCCACTCATCTGAACAAAGATCCTCATCCCTCTGGGGTCAGGCTCCCCCTTGGGAGCTGCCATTCTGGTCTAGCCTGAATTAGAGATGAAGAAGATGAGGCTAAGTGAGGCTCCCTGACCACCCAGCGACACAACCAGCTTGAGTAGGCGTGGCTTGGTGTGTAGAGACCTGCCCTTCAGGCTCACTAAGCAGTTAACGGTGTCATGGCTACTTCTGGCCACAGCCTTCACTCTGTAACCACTCTACCCCTGCCTGTTCCAACATAATGGCACCAATCAGGGTAGAATTTGGAGCCTGCTTGGCAGGCAACAAGTTCACAGGTGGCAAGTGTCCAATTTGTTCATCTGACCTATTTTTAAGGAATTCTTAATTGCTAGGTACACACTACAGATGGATCCCCTGACATTTGGATGAGTGGTTTGCCTGCAGCAAACAGCATGGACCAGCTCCCAGGCCCCCTCATGGCTCCCAGCCCCCATGCTAGAACGCGGCAGTGATGGAGCCACAGTCAGGGAGCTGACTCTTTAAGAGCCACCAGGGGACAGGTTTCCAGACACCACAAAGGGGACTCCTCTGCTCCCACTCACTCCTGCCTGTTGATTAAAGGTGCTAACATCAGGCCATTACATTTAAGTATAATTAGATGATGATAAATCCATTAAAGCAGCCAGCGTTATAGACAGCGGGTTAGTTTTATGAGCCTGTATTGCCAAATTCAAAGGGAAAAATTGCCTCTGGTTTCCAAGTAATTGCACACTGCCGCATCTCTAAGGTAACACGGGCAATCACGGAACACATTCTCATGTCTTAATTAAAAACGAAAACTACAGAGCACATTGCTTAGCTGTAGACAGCAAACCTACCTGTGTACCAGAGGACCATGCCAAGGATCCATCTGAAAGGGGTTATCAGGGCATGCTTTCCGTAAGCAACGATGGGCCACTGGCAAGTGTGTAATGGGTGGCCCACGTCACGTGATCAAAAGTTTGAGTAAGTAAGACATGGTACTAGGAAAGAACCCAGGATGGGCCTCGTCCTGGCATGAGCATTAGTCATTCCTTCCTTTACGAAAGAGGTTCCCCTCTCTGGGATTTATTTAGTTTTGCTTCTCCGTATAGGAAGAGACATGCTCTGGAAAAGGTTCATTCTGGCCCAAACAACCAGAAAGGCATGAATCCAGAACTTATCAAGATGATCATCAGCTCCGGGTGAAGGCTTCCATACTGGGCTGCGTTCTCCCCCCACCCACAGTGTGTCAAGGAGGAAGCAGGTATTAGGGAGGTGAGGGGGCATCTCTAAGTTACAGCCCTGCAAAATGGCAGGGTCAGGATTTGAACCCTGGTAACCCTGGCGCTGTCATCACTCACGCAGCCTAGACCTTCAACCTGTGCGCCTAAGTTTACCAACTCTGTTCAGAGTGTATCCTGACGGTACCATCTTCATACAGACTCACAAACACATGGTGCCCCTACGTATCAAGCAGAAAGTGATGCAGCAGACATGGCCCTACAGTTCAGCGGTGGTATTGGGGACCAGGCACCAATCAATGATGTCCCCTCATCTGAACACCCATGAGTGAAGGACTAGTCATAATATCAGAGACACTGTACCTACAAGCCCAAGGCTGGACTTTCCTAAGGAGAAACCATCCCTGACACACATCCGGGACATGTGCTCCAGGACACGTGCTCAGAGCCCCACTTCCTCTCCTGCACCCGCTGAGTGTCTCATCACACTGGCTCTCATTTTTACACCATTGCGGCCTATACACCTCAATGAATCACCCAGTTCCCCATCTTGGAGTGCCTCCTGGGCCCTATACACTGCAAAAGTGACTGAGAACAAGTAGACTTATCCTCTTCATCAGTCCGGAAGAGTGGGGGGGAAGAGGATGGAGAAAGAGAGATTGTGAATAATCACACAAGGAACGCAGTGCCAAGGGAAAGCAGGTAGGCTTCCCATGCTGTGGGACTGACTCCATGGCAAGGAGGCCAAGCGTGTCGCTCAGGTGGAGAGCTCATGCTGAGGAACCCAAGACTTGATTCATAGCAACACAGACACACACCAAAAGTGCATATCACCAGCCTAAACCAGGAATGTGTCAATGTGTGTCTTCCCAGTCTTCCTGGTCCCTTATAGAACTCAGCTGCCCTAAAGATACACAGGGTATTTGCCAGGAAGGGGTGTGCATTTGGGAGGCATAAACTCTGCATGTTTTCCTCCTTAGGGCAAAGACCCCAGAGGGCCAATTCTTCACCAGCCTGAGAAACTCACTCCTAGGGTCAGGCTGGGCCTGTATTCCCCAGAGAGGCCGTGGTCCTTGGAATTCCCTGCTGGCTATCCAGGCATTACTGTGCCATCTCTACTTCACTACAGGTTCTACACTCCCCACAGTGCACACATGCACCGCAGCTTGTGGGTGTTGGACATCAGAAACTGCTCTGGGATATGGCAAGCTCCAAAATTCTCCCTTTCTCAGAGGTACCGAGGCTAGGCTGCAGAGTCCACAGTAAAGAGGGCGACGGCCCAGCACCAGCTCACCCAGAGCAACATTTCTGGCTTAAGGACAATGTATGAGGCTGGGGAGGAATTCTATTGAACCCTAAGAGAGTTCAGGTCTTTTCCTCCCTAGAGGCAGGTATATTCTGAACTTCTTCTAACTCTAGTGCCACACAAATAGCAGTATCCGTAAGTGGGAAGGGCAACGGCTCTAGCTTGTGGCATGGTCACACACCCACATCTGAATTTTGTAGCGACATCTTTGGACTTTCCCTAGAATCTGGTTATTTAAATCCCACATCCCAAGAAGCAAGAATCACACTTTACACTTCCTTCTAAGCTAGTCACAAATAAGCACTGATGTGGAAATGTGGCCGATGCACTTATTCAAGGTCAGAGTGCCAGTTTAGCCATGGTCAACAGTATTAACTTGCAGACAGGACACAGCAGCTGCTGTCTACCCCATCACATGGACTCCCGCCAGCATCCTCCATTACACACACACACACACACACACACACACACACACACACACACACACTCCTGTCTACCGCAAGTCCACTGTGGCACTAGGCTCAGGGGAAAGGACCTTTATCGTGAGCCTTTAAGGAGCTGTCATAGCTGGTAGGCCTTTGACTGAGATGCCTTGCTTAATATTCTGCCTCGGGCTGGGAAAAGGTCAGTACGCGCCATCCCAACATGGCCATCCAGTTAGAATGCCTGCTCTTTAGAAGCAGTCACAACGGCGATGTCCAGTACTCCGTTTCCATGCTGTGAAGAGCTCAGGCTGCAGCCCGCAAGGTACTCAACAGATTGATGACATTGTGTAGAACTCTATGTACCTCAGAGTATTTGGAAAATAAACCCATCAAACAAATTTATTGACTAGCCACTAAATCCCATGCCACAGTGATAGAAACTTGATGGCAGCTGATCTGAAATGGATTGGTTCTTAAAACTTTATCAGTGAGAAAATAGACGTCATTATTGCTCAGAATAAATAACCAAGGGGTGCCCTCTAAGCACAGAAGCAAATGCCCATGGTGTCAGGATGGAGGATCCGAGCTGACTCCACATTTTACCTCTGGTGCCACTTACTGGTATGCTGCAGGAATCCCCATCACGCTCTGACTGAATCTCCACACTTCCAAGATGCAAGATGGAAGCAATTATCTTAAAGATGCTTATTTGATGGGAATCCCGCACTCCTGAAGGAGAAAAAAAAATGCATGAATGACATCCAATCTCTGTCCCATGTTAGAAAGGATTTTTTTACCCTTTTAGGACTTGAGAAATTGTTTGATTTTTCTCTCCTGGGTTAATGACTCTTAAAACCAGCCAGGCCAAATAATTACCACTCACTGGATCATCTCAGAGGGCAAAGGGGCTCCCACTGAGAGGCAAACAGCCTCACTCTGACTGTCTGGATCACAGCAGATGGGGCACCTTACCATTTAGCGTATTCAGGAGCACGGAGAGGCAGCTGTAGGACTGACTCATTTTGGACTTCATTTCACCAGACACTTTATGGATGCTTTTATGAGTTTAATAAGGATGGCCATCTATCTGCAGTTGTTTTTCTCCTAACTTAATATCCTGCAAACATCTGTGACACAACCACAGGGCCAACAGGGGAAGAAAAAGAGACCCCTCCAGCACACCCCTGGGAATACTGTTCCAGGGACTGACCAGCCAGCTGGCTTATGGGCAGTGCTAGCTGAAGGTGGCTGTCTGCCTTGTGATGCATGCCCCATCAGTGACAGAAACACTCACAGCCTAGAAACTCTGCGGCAACAAACTTGATCGTCAAATTCGTTATTTGCCTACATCAATTACCAAAGGCATATCTCTTAAAATTTAGATTTAGCATCAAGGTATTAGTTCTTTTTAAATTTTAAAATATTTCAAACTTATTAAAAAAAGTTGTCAGAGCGGTACGATGAATGTTAATCAAGTTGCTTTCTACTGAAGAAACGGCAGCTGTTCCTCACGTTCCTGCTATTACTAAGGCAGAGCTTTACTCCAGCTATGGCAGCCAGTGCACCTGTCCAATGGGAGGCAAAGACTGATCTTACTAGGGTTAAAACTTTGCCCAGATAATCCACAAAGTGGACAGCCCAAACAGTTACCAACAAGGAAGCCCTTTCTTTTCTCTCTCTCTCTCTCTCTCTCTCTCTCTCTCTCTCTCTCTCTCTCTCTCTCTCTCTCTCTCTCTCTTTTCTTTTTCTTTTTTTCTCTTTTCTTTTTCTTCTCTCTCTCTCTCTCTCTCTCTCTCTCTCTCTCTCTCTCTCTCTCTCTCTCTCTTTTCTTTTTCTTTTTTGTTTTTTTGAGACAGAGTTTCTCTGTAGTTTTGGAGCCTGTCCTGGAACTAGCTCTTGTATATCAGACTGGTCTCGAACTCACAAAGATCTGCCTGCCTCTGCCTCCTGAGTGATGAGATTAAAGGTGTGCACCACTACTGCCCGGCAAGGAAGCCCTTTCTTATCACGGGGTCCTCTGAACAAGCAAAAACCTAAACATCCCATGATAAGGAACAATAAATGGTAATTGACCCAACACTACAGAGCAACCCCATACCCAAGGCTGAGGGAAAATGATGAAAAGAAAATGGAAAGATTGCGATGACCACAGAATCAGGGTGACTTCTGTTAGACTGTGTCTTTTAGACAGGACAGGGAAGCTGCACCCATGAATCTCAACAGTGTGGTTGCCTAGACTAGACCTGCAGTCACCACAGACTTGACATGCCAAAGTGGGTGGGGAAACTTTCACAAGGTCCCACGCTTAGATGAAAGGTTACAGGTAACCAATGGCTGTGAAAAGAGGGTTACAAGCAACCAATGGTTCCTAAGTAAGGGTTACAGGTAACCAATAGCTGCAAGAGAGGGTTACAGGCAGCCAATGGTTCCTAAGGGAGGATTATAGGCAACCAATGGCTGCAAAGTGAAGGTTACAGGTAACCAATGGCTGCAAAGAGAGGGTTACAGGCAACCAATGGCTGCAAAGTGAATGTTACAGGTAACCAATGGCTGTGAATAGAGGGTTACAGGCAACCAATGGCTGCAAAGTGAATGTTACAGGTAACCAATGGCTGTGAAGAGAGGGTTACAGGCAACCAATGGCTGCAAAGTGAATGTTACAGGTAACCAATGGCTGTGAAGAGAGGGTTACAGGCAACCAATGGCTGCAAAGTGAAGGTTTCAGGTAACCAATGATGGCTAAGGGAGGGTTACAGGCAACCAATAGCTGTGAAGAGAGGGGAAGTCAATTTTCTTCAGAGACATATGGTGTGTGATGCTGGGGGAAGCCAGAGGTGCAGATATCAAGACATTCTCTACGTCCTTCCCTCCATGAACTGCTTGGTGCTGACTGGCAGAGCATCAGGGTTCTGAATCAAGTGGACCTCAGTGATGCAAAGGCAGCAGAATGTTGTCTTCATCTTGGGTCTGGTCCCTCCTACTTGTCATCATTTACCTGAGAGTCTAACAACCTCCCTGCTGAGCTCACATTGCACTTAGGAATCCACTGCACTCAGGTCAAACACAGCCTACTTGTTAAGGATGCTGGTCCTTTGCCTTGGACACACTTCTCCCTCTTCCTAGATGGGTCTAAAGTTTATCTACAACTCTGGTTCCTCTACTCAACAGTCCCTGAGATGTTTGGTCCCTTATACTAGCCATAGGAAGTAAAAGCACTTCCTCTGTCTTTATGACTTCCATCCTCAAAGCCCACTTCAGCCCTGTCCACAGTTCCTCACTCACTATTGCTCTGGGTGTAATGGCGCTGTTTTCATTCTGGAATAACTAGAGTGCTTTCTGTCCCCTGATAATCCACAGGTACAAAAGACGAATGCTACCCATGTCTCAGCTACCCAGAGAAATGACCACACTGGGACCAGTACACTAGCCCTTCATCTCCTCCCCATAGAGAGTGGAGTGTGTCCAGTTTGCTCACATTTAATTTGAACACTGACAAAACTTGGCTTCTACCACAGAACTGAACAGATGTTGTTCTGAGTAACCTGACAGAGAAGCCAAAAGCTTTCTCTCTGTCAGAGAAGGGCTGGGGAAGACACTGTGGCCAGCTGAGTCACTTTCTGAGTTTCAGGCTCCTTGAGCTTCCCTTTGCCTGGCTACGGGTCCTAGGATTGACTATTTTAACTTCCCAATTAGGAAATAATTGCTTTTCATCTTACGAACCTAGAAGTGCTTCTTCCCTAAAACAGGCTGGCATAGGAACAGTTCTCCCCATTTCTACCAAGCCTGTCTGCTATTGAGGGTCACAGAGAACTTCCTGCTTCGAGGATTACAACACATATGGCTATCACACCAGCAATATCACACAGCCACAGGGCTTGCGGACACAGGGGTCTGCTTCTGGTCAGATGCTCTGGCTAGTACGCAGGAGGGAGGGTCTTTCTGGGGACACACATTGCCTCTGAACTCAGACCACAGCACACAAAGACACAGCTACACTAGGCTTCTTTCCATCGCTTTCAACACCCAAGTAAGGAGCAGGACACTTTGCAGTACCTGGCTCAAAAGATTCTTTTGAAGAAAGCTTCCAAATTCTAAACATTGGAGCCTGAGGACAGAGAGAGATAAGAGCACAAGAAGACATCTATCAAGGTTCAGACGACTTAGTAGGTAAGGCCGTGAGACTGCTCCTTAGTTCCTCCCCTCCACGGGATCAGACCCTGTGCAGGCTACTCTCATTCAGCAGTTCCTTACCAAGGAGTGTGAGGGCTTGCCGTGTCTTCTCAAAGTCCTCTGCGTCATCGACACCCTCGATGGTCGTGCTTCCTCCGTGGGATGTATAGAGAAAGTCCTCTGCACATGCTGTGGGAGGCAGGAAGAAGGGAGACTCTAGAGAGGTCTTCATTCCCCATTACCTCCAGACCACCACCTATGAGGAGGTCTACCCTGAACATGCTAGTCACACTGATCTTTGGTGTTAGATGGATGTATACTCCTTTAGAATACCCTATCCACAATGGAAAATGACGCTCAGGTTGACTACACCACCACCACTCTAGGAGGCTAGACCAGCACCTGCAGAGTAATAGAACATCTGCTGTGTGCTGAGAGAGATTTCTGGAGGAAGGACTTTTCACACTTAGATGAATGGAGGCCAAGGTGCTTGAACTGAAAGAGAAAGGACTTCAGCCCTTTACCCACTCTGAGCCCCAACAAAAATTTTAGGACTTGCTTGCAAAACATATTTAGCACTTCGGTAGCTAATTACTCCACAAGCTCAGGGTTCTGAGCAAGAATGGATCCAAAAGGCTAATAAAGCAATTCCTCCTCTTAGACTCACTATTCAAAATAGCTTATCTGGCAGCTTTCCCAGTGCCACCTACAGATGACTCACTATACTTGCTCCCACTTTCCAGCACGTCAACGAGCATGACTATGGCGTGCTACGGGGCTGCACAGGCTTACCAGGGGATGACCAGGATGGAGAGCCACTACTGCAGCATTCCATTGAGATGATGGATCATTAGTGTCCCACGACTTTTTTTTTTTTTTTAAACCTATTACTGAATGTCAGCCAAGACAACAGAGTCACTAGAGACTCCACAGGAGGACATCTGGCTTCCGCAATGCAGGGAAGGCATTTTCAGCATCTTCAAAAGATCCGTCACTGTCGAGAGCGAGGGTCTGCTGCCTGCTGTTCTGTGTCTGGCAGATCACCCCCACCTTTCCGACTCTGCATTTCCAAACTCAGGTTCAGATGGGTTGTTTCTTAGGCTGAGGTGACACTGTCTGCTGAAGGGTCTAACTGCTATCAACAAGGTCGTCTCTTTCTCTGCTTCCTCCCGTCTGCAGTCACTAGCTGTCCTTACACAACAGGACCCCTTAGTAAGAGACATGAAAGCAGGGTATGACTACTCCCTCCCTCCCTGTCTGGCTGGCTGCAGCTCAACTGTCTTCCATTTAGGTTCATGAAGCCAGCACCATCCTTCTTTCCTACCCACAACACCTTCTTTTACCATCCAGTTACCATCTATCTCTCTCTCCCCCTTGTCCCACTTCCTCTCTCCTAAGAATTTACAAGGATCAATAAATACTAAAATGCCTAGTAACTGGTTCATCAGACAGACACTGGCCCAGGCAGTCAACAGAGCACAAAGAAGCCATCCATCTGTGATGGGAGCACCAAACATCAAGGCCAATGTCACAGAGCTTGGACCTCACCTGGGAAGGCTGTATTCTGACCTGTGTGAGTCTATGGTGACCGTGATAAAAGTGTGTCAACACTCCCATGAGAGTTAAAAGGAAGGGGGACTTCCTTAACCACCTGAGCAACAGATTTAATGAAGATGGGAACTTTACCATCACTGTTCCCCAAGGAAATTTCCACTGGACTTTGCTCTAAACGTC
Organism: Alexandromys fortis; assembly: GCF_014885135.2. Taxonomy (NCBI): domain Eukaryota; kingdom Metazoa; phylum Chordata; class Mammalia; order Rodentia; family Cricetidae; genus Alexandromys; species Alexandromys fortis. The sequence continues at coordinate 2,460,766 of NW_026067954.1, read as the reverse complement.
CCAAGGTCATTTTAACCAAAAAGAACAACAATGGGGTAGAAGAATATGAGTGACAAGTCACAAATCCATGTCGTCCACCTCCAGACAGATGAGCAAGTTCATGCCAGGGTGCTGGAGGTTTCTGCATAATGTGTTTTAGGTTAAGAACAAGACAAGGATTATGGTGTCTAGAGAATCTCCTGGAACTTTTGGCTAGCTCGTTTACTTGACTTTGCCAGCTATTTATCAGGGTTATTGGTGAAACCAACAACCCAGTTTGAAGGCTCATAGCCAATCCACCCACAAGGCCACAGGCTTATCAGAGGCTCTTCATTTCACTCCAAGATGCAAGAAATTGACTGAATTGAGAAATTTTCAAGGATCCTGGAAGAAGCCCAGGGAGTCTGTACCTTTTGCAGACAGAAAATAAGGAAAAGTCATTTTAAACCTCAATACAACTCACATAAATAAAAGTTAGGTAACTTCCCTATTCAAGTTTCGTTCAGGACAAAGTGACCAGTCAGATGGATCTTGTCACTATTTGATTCTCTATAAAAACAACCTTAGGGAAAAATAGCTTCTGCAAGTTGGCCATGAAACTATGAAACTCCCCCACTATTCTGGGAAGGCAAGAGGACAATGACAGTGGTCCATACTGTAGTTGCTTATCCGACCACTTGCGACTAAGAGCTGGCATTCAACCCAAAAGGCCCCAGGTCAGGCCAGTGCTCAAACAAGGGCCACTGAGAATTCGCACTGTCTGGGAGCATGCATTACTTGTCCTTGGAAGTCCTTGGAAGTGATGGCTACCCTGGAAGGACCAGCCTTGCTAGCAACTGCACAACAGGATAGGCCAGCACAGCGGGTACCATCCAATGTGTCCTTTCTGGGTTCCAAGTAAACTATGACTTTTTATAGGGGACACATTGGCCTGAGACTATGCTTCTTGCAACATAGTGCTTACCATTCCAATCCTGTAACTGACAGGCTAAACTACAGTAGAACCTGCAGCTGTGTCATTCAATATTGTGCCAACATGGCCTGAGTTGAAGAATGCATCAAGTTATGTGAAACATACAAAGAACACCATAGGAACTTATCAGGAAGCAAGCAAACCCTGCAACCACTTAGGGTTTGAAAAAGAATTTCATATA